>NC_046368.1:31295389-31573115 GCF_011125445.2 Fundulus heteroclitus | reverse complement strand
GTTTCCACTGTGGAGAAAGGTGCTTTGGTAAGATAGGAACAAAACCTTATGAGCTGCATGGAAAAACGCTGCGCCTCGCTGCGGGGGGGGGGGGGTGCTTTTCTTCACTGGGGACCATGAATCTGGCCACAGTAGACAGGAAGATGGAGGCAAATGCAGGACCATCCTGTCCAAGCACATCTGTGTTAGGACGGTCCAGTCAAAGCCCACACCTAAATTAGGTTGAGAACATGTAACAAAGAATTGGTTAGTTTCATTCTTCAGATGTGCAAATTTGGGAATAAATGTTTCTAAATGTGGTACTACTTAGTATCCAGGCTGAAAGAATCAGAATAGAAATCCATCCGTTTATATTTTACTATTTTTTTTTTCATTTTATTGTTTTTTTTATAAAAAAAAAGAAGGAAGGGAAATTAGTTTTCTTTTTCCTTTCTGAGCCAGTTCTGGACTACTTTGTGTTGGCCTGCCACAGTAAATCCCAATAAAATAAATAGAAATTTGTGTTAATGTGACAAACTAAGAAAACGGTGTTAGGGGTATGAGTAGTTTTGCAAACCACTGTAGCTTCCCCACGTCTGGCTTGCTGCTAACCGGCTCTGACATCCCTTAGAATCCCTGCTGAAATGACGGTCTGCCTCCAAGGTGCCGTCTACCTGAGAGCAGAGGGTCATTTTCTCGTTGCTTTCGGCCTTCACCCAATGCTATGTAGCCTCGCCTTCCCTTTCTTTAAACTCAGCGTCTCCAAGGTCCAAATTCATTTTTCATTCACTGTGAATGAGTCCCTTCCCTCAGATATGTTGGGTTCCCTTTGTTGGAGAACTTTACATTTAATTAAGCGGCAAGTGTTTTTAGTAAAGGTATCCTTATAATGCTTTTATGTTGAGCCAAATTTTTAGCAATTTTTTTCCACTTAGTTGAGTTGTTCAGCTGATTCTTCTTTTCTTTCCCCTTTAAGCACGTTCATGTTTCCTGTAACTAATATTGTACAAAAAGCCCATCATCTGAGGACAAAATGCTGTAAATCTTAACCAGCTTAATGTGGCCCCATGAAGCCAGCTGGTCCAAAGCGACTGAGCGCTGCGGCCCCCATCAGAGGCTGATAGTGTTTGGGAGCTGATTCCTGCTCTCTTCTCCCTGCTCCCCCCCCCCCCCCCCGTGTCGGCCCAGTAACCTGCTTTCACTGTGTGCTTGTGTGTGTTCAGTGGCAGTCGGACGCATTCGCCTCCTGTTGTTTCGTTCCAAACTGGATTTGAGACAGTTCTGCTTTGAGACTGCGTGTTAGGAAGCTAGTCAGAACAGGTCAGACTAGACCTGGCCGAGGCTACCCTCAGGTCTGTCTGCAGCCGTTTGACCGTGCGGGTACGGAGACACAAGGAGCCAAGACGAGAAAACATCGTTACCCAGATCAAACAAATGCAACAAAGATGTTTTCTTTAAAACAGGAAGTGACGTTATTTAGAAATTTAGGGCATAATTCCAGGCTGTAGGGTGACAGAACGGAAGGGATTGCTCCGTGGGACACAAACCCCTGGGCATGTGTCCTAAGCGTGTTGTTTGATTTAAACGTTGAAGTTGCAAAAGAATGTCTTTTCTTCAGCTTTGGCTTCACGTTTGAGACCATAGGAACCAAACTCAGCGAGGTTTTAGGTTTAACTTATAGGTTTTATTGGTTGATTTGTTTTATACTCATCTTTGTTCATAGGCGTCAAAGATCTGACCTTAACAAAGTAACCAAAATCATGTTGTATGTGTTAAAGGTAATTTATAGTTGAAGGTAAATAATAAAAGCTCCTCAGCAGACGTTCCAGATATCAAGCTGCTCCCAGGGGGAGCTTGTTAGTCTAAACGTTGCTTAATGGAGGGTAAGTCCAGCGTTGAGCGCTTCATTCTGTGCTGTTGTAACCTGTCAGCTCAGCGTATGCTGCCTTCGCTGTTGACCGCTTGTGTTTTTGTTTGGGAGCGTCTTTTTGTCCATTTCCGTGTTCAGCTCCGTCTTGTGCTTTTAAAGGTGCTCTGGCCCCTGGCCCCGGGAAAGGAAGGGGGGCCAAACGTAAACAGCAGCAGCAGCAGGAGGGAACCGCAGCAGGAGCTACAAAGAGAACCAGGAGGTACAACTAGTCCACTTCTGTATCCTCCATCAGGAACGTGATGGAGCTCCTTCCTCGCTGATGATGAGGAGGCTTTGGTGTCCTTGTTTGTGACGGTTGTTTCTTCGTCGCGCAGTGACCCGTTGTTCTCAGCCCAACGGCTGCCTCCTCATGGCTACCCCCTGGAACACCCGTTCAACAAAGACGGCTATCGCTACATCCTGGCAGAACCGGACCCCCACGCCCCAGACCCCGAGAAACTGGAGCTGGACTGCTGGGCTGGCAAACCCATTCCTGGTGATCTGTACAGGGCCTGTCTGTACGAGCGAGTTCTGCTGGCCCTACACGACAGAGGTAGTCCAGAGGAGTAGCAGCTTTCAGGAAGAGCTTTGTGAGGGACCTTTGCTTCTAATGCCTGGTGCTGTTTTCAATCCCGGCCCAACATGTTGCCTGGTGTGTTTCAGCACCTCAGCTGAAGATCTCAGACGACCGGCTGACGGTGACGGGGGAGAAGGGCTACTCCATGGTCCGGGCTTCACACGGCGTGCGGAAAGGATCCTGGTACTTCGAGGTCACTGTGGATGATATGCCCCCAGAAACCGCAGCCAGGCTGGGCTGGTCCCAACCGCTTGGTCAGTAGTCCTCCACGCTAGGGCTGGGTATCATCTGGGATGAGCCGAGTCTATACCAGTTTGATATAGCTCAGCTTGACTTGATTTGACTCTAATATCCATATTTATTACTTTCAAATTAATGCTCAAAGTCATTCACTCAACAAAACCAGGCAAATATTTATGTTTGATTTATATAACACTGATATATTAACAGGAAAATAAAGTGCATTTGGTTTAATGCATTGAAGCTATCACAGAAACCAAAAATAGTCCCAAACGTCTGATTTTAGGGATGAAGGTGCTTCTAAAATCCTGTCAGCCATTCTGCAAATTCGTCTCACTTGCACTTCCTCGCTGTTAGCAGTAATGGTGCGCTTTAATAACGCCCCCTAGGGGTTCGGAGGTATATCGATTTTGAAAGCCAGAATATCTATATTAAATCATTTTTAAAAACATCGATATTAATCTTTGTATCAATTTTTATGCACAGCCCTACTCCACACTCTGGTCATGCTTTTGTCAGGGTTGGTGTCGTATGGGGGAAAAAAAAAAAAAAGAGGATGGGACAAATATTTGTATTTTCTACACTTTATTTCTTGTTCTATTACAGAAAGGTTGCATTCATCCCTTCACCTATTTTGCCAGACGCCTTCTTGAACACATTTTTCCTGCTCTACCTTCAGGCAACCTGCAGGCTCCTCTGGGTTATGACAAGTTCAGCTACTCCTGGCGGAGCAAGAAGGGGACTCTCTTTCACCAGTCCATAGGGAAGCATTACTCCTCGGGCTACGGTCAGGGCGACACGCTGGGCTTCTTCATAGAGCTGCCCGATGAAACGGAGACGGCGAAGGCTCTGCCGGACACGTACAAGGACAAGGTAAACGCCCCACCTCAGCTCAACTGAGACCCTTTGCCCTCAAAGCTGCCGTCTAACACCAGGGTTATAAGATAGATTCATCTCTGTTGACATTAATTAGAGTCTTTGCTGCTGATTGGTCCACATCAATCTGCACATTTATGTGATTGGTGTCCTGAACCCTCTTTCCAGGCACTTATTAAATTCAAGAGCTACCTGTACTTTGAGGAGAAGGACTACGTGGACAAAGCCGAGAAGAGCCTGAAGGCGACGAGCCCCAGCAGGGTGAGGACGCTTCCTCTGAGTGAGTAAAGCTAGAAACGCTGCTGCTGTTTGCTGCTGTTCACCCCAGACGCCTGTGTTTCAGATGCTGTTCTATAAAAACGGCGTTAACCAAGGCGTTGCCTTTGAGAACCTCTTTGAAGGCCTCTACTTCCCGGCCATCTCTTTGTACAAGAGCTGCACGGTCAGTACAGCCTCCTGACATATTTCAGCCTTTCAGCAATCAGATGAGTCAGCACTCTTCTTGTTCCTTCGCAGGTTTCTGTCAACTTTGGGCCTCATTTCAAATACCCGCCCAAGCACATTAAATACCAGCCGGTGAGAGCTTTCTACTTGCAGACTGTCGTCCTGTCACGTGTGACCTGAGCAGGCTCACACCAGCCGACCGCTCACGTCCAAACGCATTTCCTTTCTCCCCCACAGATGAGCGACATGGGCTGGGGGGCGGTGATCGAGCACACGCTGGCGGACATGCTGTACCACGTAGAGACGGAGGTGGACGGACGCCGCAGCCCGCCGTGGGAAGGATGAACACGGTTCCTCCACACCAGCAGTTCTTAAGCCGTTCCAGCATCCGACACGTAAACCAAGCGCAGGTCCACTGTTTGGCCTCCTGATATCCTCACGTTAGCACCACACTAGTAATGGTTGAGACTTGGTGGCAGAAAGCACGCTCTGCTGGAGCAGGCCATCAGAATAAACTGAGCCGTGGCGCTTTGGCTTCCCACAGAACTTAAACATCAGAACCAACACCTGACCTTCTGTTTATTCCAGGAAAATCTCCCATCATTGGACCCTTTTACAGCGCTTCTGTCTGTTAGTGTTCTCTGTATTGTTTTTGTTATTTACTGTTCTATACTTTGGATTGAAAAATAAAAGTGTCAAATGGAGAAAAAAAGGCTGTTTGGATGTTTGATCTGGGTTCAAAAGATAATTCCATGCAGATTAACTCAGCAGTAAACTGAATTCTCTTCAGTGTTGCTAGAAAACATGGTATAAAATGTTGAGTATAAACTGAATGATTTAAATGTAATTAACAGGTTAAAACAGTTGTGATTTATTTTATTAGTAGTAATAGTTTAGCTGAAGGTTTCAGTCTTCGGTTTCCCATTCTTAACGTCTCCTGTAAGAGAAGTCGGTCACACAATGGCGATAAAGGTTACATGTGAGAAAAGAGTCTTTGGCATTGAACTAGAAATGGCCTGATGACTAAAGCCTGTCTTTTAAAAACAATCAAAACATTCACACGGGCGACTTATTTATAGGTGCTCAAGCTCAGAACTGCCTCCCATGCTATAAATAATTTCTGCTCTTCTTTTTAACAATGGCAAGATAAATATATCCTGTTAAGAGAAAAAGGAAACCGCCTGTCTTGTGATCTGGACATGTTTGCTTGAGTAAAGCATGATTTGTTTCAAATTGAATTCTTTTCTGCTGAAAAATCTGAATAACTACAGCTCAGCTGGGATCATTTGGAAGAATATGGTCTAATTTTTAGTGATCAGAGCAAGACCATAAAGGCCTTCACAGCTGGGAAGGTACATTTTAAACCTTCACTCAGATTTGTACCATAACCAACCAAATTGGGTTTGGTGTAATTTGATTTTATAAATCAGTAGATTCTACTGGGCTGAACTGTGTGGCTGTCTGACATCCAGTTCATCAATTTAGTCTCATCGTGAGCTACGTTTTCATAGTTTAAAGATGAAAATTAGTACCAATTTCCAACCTCTTTTTCTTCTGTTATTTTCTAACGCTTTATTTTCCGTGATGTTTTGTTTACTGAAAACAGTGGCAAATGTCAGCCGTATAAAGAAGCCCAGAAGTTGATTAGCTAGAGACTGAAGTATTAAACTGCACCTTGTTTTTGCATCATATTCATCTTGCAAGCTCAAATAAACAAAAACGGCACACTTTTGCGTCCAAAGTAAAATCTTATGTTAAGCAAATGTCTTTTGTTTCCTTTAGATGAGAAAATAAGTGAACTAGTCTGCAGGTAGTCTTGGTTAAAAACAAATGCACATTTTTTGTTTCAGTTGGAATAAAAGCAAAAGGAAACAACTGCAAAACAAAACAGTTTATTTAAAGAGGAACCTTATTTTGGCATTTCTTATAGGTCTGCACCGATTGATCGGTTGGCCACGACTTCTTTAATTTTTGGAGATTGCTGATTGGCCGACACTTAGATGTGAGACCGATCTTATCTGCCTCTGCAATGGTCTGAAAATCACCAACTGAATGCTTTAACTTTATATTTGGGAGCAGTTATTTGAGAGGTTTTTATTGTTACATGGGTACTGACTAATGTTTTTCAAGATAAGTTTGAAGTATTGAAGGTGTTTTGTGATTTTATGATAACTGACCGTGTCAAATAGTAAAAAATCAGTATCGATCAAAATCGTAATGCCAGGTTATTCAAAGCTCGGTGATCGGCCAGAAACCTGCAATCGGTGCACCCCTAATTTCTTGACAAGTGCTACTGTGCTGCTGCTATGCAGACACGAAGTGCTTCAGAGGTCGAGGGGCTTATCTTCAGTTTCTGAGCTGGCGTTGTGCTCAGAGAGAGGAGCTGGCCCCTAACTGGATGGATGGCTCTGTTTGCCGTCATCTGTTGAAACTGACGGGTGCTGCCGGAGGAAATGCTTAAATCAAATGTCTGACGTCATGGTATCCATCCACACTTTTAAGAATCGGACTGAATTCGTCCATGTCTGCGGAACATTCGATGCAGCAAACCACGCTTGGGGCTGTTAGGGGCCAGGGACCAGTCCAGGTCCGCAGGTCGAGATCCCATTGGACCAAAAACATTCAGTTCTTCGAAACATCCCGTCTCTATGAGCTAAGAACAAAGACAGAGGAACACGGGTTTGGTCCCGGAGAGCTCGTGCTATACGCAATCGGATATTGCAATATGATCTCTTCATATGATCACCTCGTTTTGCCAACTCCTCGGAACGCTTCCTGTGTTGAATTTGGTGTAGAACTCTCCGTCTGTCTGGTTCAGAACGACTCCCCTCAGTGTGGAGAACTCCTCGATGTCCTGCACGTCGTCGCAGTACACCAGCCTGGGCTACAGGTCAGACAAAACATTGATCTGTGTTTTATTGCTATTATTACTATTGTTATTATTATTATTATTATTGTGGCCTGCAGGAGCTAGTTGTAGGTTACCTTGCTTAACCTCGGGCCTTTAAACTACAGTTGTGTTCAAAGCTAAATGGCTGTAATTGACTTTTTATTTCAAAGGGACCGATTCAAAAGTAATATCCAGGTACATGTAAGAAAAAAAAAGAGTATTGTGAAAAAGTTCAATATTATTTCGTCACTACTTTCTAAAAGTGACAATAGATCCATTACACAGGGTGAAATATGTAGAGGCTTTATTAAAGCGTAGACTTACAGATAATGAAAACCTAATATTCAATGTCTTGCATAATTAAAATACTGTGAAAAGTTTAAATATTAGAAACTCACGGTGTCACACCCTAATCGGCTAATTAACACCTGCAAAGGTTTCCTGAGCCTCCAAACGGTCTCTGTTGGGATCAGGAGGCGACACAATCATGGAGAAGACCACTGACTGGACAGGTGTCCAGAAGACGACTGAGGAGGGGAAGCCACAAAAGGTTGCTGAACAAGTTGGTTGTTCTGTAGCCAAGCATACTCTCAGGTTGAGTGGAAGGAAAAGGTGCACCAACCACAGGTGCAGACTTAGCATATAGACAAAGTACGCAAAGGCCCCCGCCGGTTGCCCACCCCTCTCTGTGTCCCTGCATTATTTATGTGTGGTTGAAATAAAATAACTATAATTTGCAAACAGAAAAACACAACACACCTCTCTGACTGAAATGGACTGTTCCATTTCGTCTGGTAAGTGTGCTGAAACGAGAAAGATGAGACAGAGCTATGAAAGTTCCACCGAAAAGCCGGAAAAAACTATGTTTGAAGTGCCGGAGAAAGACATTTCAATGTCTGTTAAAAATGTCTCTAGATTCATTTGTTTTATTTAAAAACAATCATGTCAAGCTGAATGTTGACTCAGAATGGACCGATTGTAACTTCCAGCTGATCGCTTATATTCACCCAGCAAGACGTGAGGTGGAGGTTTACGCTAATTTAGGCTTTTCATTAGTTGTCAGTTATAATCATCAAAATTAAAAGAAATAAACACTTGAAATATATGAATCTGTGTGTAATGAATGAATATAATATAAAAGTTTCACTTTTTGAATGGAATTACTGAAAAGGAAATCAACTTTTTCATGATATTCTAATTATATGACCAACACCTGTAATGTCCAATAAGGCCTTTTGCGTATGTATAAGTGGACCACTACAGTGAAAGCAGCTATGCTGCATGTGAAAGTAAATCTGTTTGGCTCTCTTTGGTACTAAGAAAACAAGTCTGAGAGATAAATAGCCAGACAGTGAGAGACAGGTAGACAGATTGAGGCTTCTTCTGAAATAATGTGGCTGTTGCTTGGTCTATAACTCCAAACATAGCAGGAAGCAGGAGCATCTCCGTTCCAGAACAGATCAACATTATGGAGCTGCCAGCCCACTCCCAGGACCTAAATCTCGGAAAAGACTTGTGGGAAGACATCAATAATGCTGTTTCTAAAGCAACAACAATAAATGTATTTATTTGTATTTTATTAATTTGCCGGTTCGTCTACTTTCCAGTCCTCCCCTATGATCATGAGGTTTGGATCATGACCTTATGGATCCTCCATAATGTGGCCGATGTTGTCGTTGGAAGAGTGATATCTGGGGTTTTCCCCTGGACCTGTCCCCCCCGCCACCCAATCGCAGATAAGAGGAAGACAATAGATGGATGGAATTTCATTTCTGAAGATGCTGAGATTCTATCCTTTGCAGGTAATATAATACTGTTCATAAAAAATAGAAGCTTTCCCTTAAACTTTAACCCGGAAGAACCAAGACAGGTTTTATTACATCCATCTACACATAGTTTTAGAAATAGTTGTTGCACTTACATCTGGTTTAAAAGGAGGCTCCACCCGTCCTGCCTCCAGCATCCTGAAGTTGATCTTTCGAAAGAAGGGGTGAGACTTCACTTCTTTTGGTCCTGAGCCTTGGCAACCCAGTCTTTGTTTTGGATCCCTTTCCAGCAACTAAAATAATAATAAAATAAAGGCTGTTCATGTGTTGGATAATGGTCTTCAGTTCATTCATAGCACTGACAGGCAGATAATGGCAGGGAAAGCACAGAGGTAATTCCAGGGTTGTGGGGTTGTGTCTCACTGAGGCATGAAGGAAAGCGTTCAGAGTGTCTGCTGTAAAGAAAGTCCGTTAAATAAAGTCTGACCGGTGAAACTCACTCCACTGCAGATGTCCCTGGCCTCCTTGCTGAACCTGTCACTGTATTCCACCGTTTTAAATTTGATCCTTTTCTCCATTTCTGAGGACTTGGGGCGCTCGTCCCGGGCCCTGAACGGAGACTGACCCTCAATCATTTCATAAATCAGACACCCTAGGCCCCACCAGTCAGGACTCGTGTCATATTCCTCTTTGCTGATCACCTCTGGAGCTGTAAGCAGAGAAAAGCACGAGCAGTTCTGTTATCAAGGTGAATTTTTTGTCTGCACAGTCTAAAACACAACAGCAAAAGTACAAAGTTATGCCTCTGAAACATTCATTTTAATTTCAGCCATGTCCAGTGAAGTTCTTTAGAATAACGAGGTTTAGCTCTGTATTTCCAGACAGATGTCTATTGGGATGGATCACTGTAAATATTCAAGGCAAGATGGCAGGATATGCCAACGGATATGACATGCAGTCTTTGCTCTCTAATTCTCTGGATTTTCCTCAATGTATTTCATGGAGAGTTGTCCCAGAGACCAACAGAGAAACACAGAAATACTTGGAGAAAAAAAGCTTCATGTCAGCAACAGAAATGAAAATGAAATATGTATGGTGTGGTTGTGCATTTAGCCCCCATACCCCCATATATAACCCTGTGCCACCAACTGGCACAGGGTTATATATGGGGGTATCTCAGAATGTGTTTTCAGCCATGCTGAACTGTTCAACTGAGCACGATTTATTTAGCCACTATGGCTATTGTTAACCGTAACGATGAAAACCACACTTTTTTTTAGACGGCGTTTTGTGCATACGGACATCTCTGAAACATTGCGTCTTATGAACACTCTAAAGTAGTACATGTACGACTGACTAAATGTTACATAAATAATAGAAAATTGCTAAAAACCGTCAAAGAATGATGTTTTACTCAATGGTGCTGCCACTAACAGCCATCATGAATGCAGAAGTCGGGTACCATCCCGTTGCACCCACTTTCTGACTCGTAATACCGACTTTAGCGGCCATTCCAGTTTAAATTCCCGCCTCGTAGGTCGAAAAGTCCAACTACTGAGGACAAATGAAATGCACCATTAAAACTGACAGGCTAAATAAGGAGAATATTAGTCAGAGAAGCAGCCAGTGGTCACTCTGGAGAAGTTGCAGAGATGCAATGCTCAGGTGGGAGAATCTGTTGTCAGGGCAATTATTGGTTACCAAATCTGGCCTTTACCGAGGAGCTGCAAGTATAAAACCAGTGTTGGCAAGAAAGCCATGAGGTCCAATTCAAGACACATAGTTGATGCAGCAAATGTGCAAAGAGGTTAGATGGGACCAAAACATAGCCTTTTCAGCTATATGAGGAAAGATGTGTGGCAAAAGGTTAGGGATGAATGCACAGTAACTTCATCACAGTGAAGCGTGGTGGTGGCAGTGTCGTACCACGGGAATGCCTTTCTTCAGTAGGGAAAGGAAGCTGGCCAGAGTTGATGGGAAGAGGGATTCAGCTACACAGAGCAGTCCTCGTTAAAAGCCTTGAGACTGGGGCGGAGGTTCACCTTCCAACACGACAAAAACCCGAAACATGCAGCCAGAGCTGCACTGGTTCAGGTCCAAGCATTTCCGTGAGTTACAATGACCCAGTCAAAACTCAGACCAATTGAGAATCCGTGGCAAGCCTTGAAAATGAAATAATGCTCTCCTTCCAATCTGACAGAGCTCGATCTGTTTCCAAAAGAAGACGGGGTAGATTCCAGATATGCAAAGCTGGTGGACACGAGCCCCAAAAGGCTGTGATTGTGCTGAATTAAAATGCATGCAACGAATTTTGACTTGAAAACATGCCCATGTTTTCTTTGAATTAGGCACCATTTCTTTGTTGGTCTGTGACATAAAACCCAGTTGAAATGTGTACGTTGACGTCTGTGATCGTAATGTGACAACCTGATACGGTGCGAGACTGAATACTTTTTCAAGGGACCATGTCTCACCATGAGGAAGTAAAAATAATTTTAATCGTAACTAAAGTGAAACCTTTGAATCATAAAAGATAACAAAGACATTTTCCAGGAATCACCCACGTTCACATTCATTTTGGTACATTCCTTGTTTCATATGTTGATGTGTCCTGATCGTCTGACCCATCCATCTTAAGAAAGCTTATTTACATTTTCCATGTTTAAGTTGTTTCAAGAAAACAACACTTTGTCTTTCCAAAGTGTTTAGTCAGCATGTTTTTTTTTCTAAAATCTACCAGCTAAAAGACTAAAAGCTTCAGATGCCCCACCAGGATTCACTGAGCTGACTGTAGGATATCTGGAAACTTGCTGCTCGGTCAGCTCTTTTGTGAGGACTGCTCCCTTGCTGGCGTTTCTAAGAATGGCCTTGTTTACCTCAACAATGAGCAACTTAAATTCCTCCGTTTTATTTTTGTTCCTCCCCCTTTACACCAAGGCGTGAACATGCAGAGACCGAAAGTGAGCGGATCTATGGAGCTGATGCACGGTGTGGTAATGAAGCTGTAACATGTTGTTGGGTTCAGAAAAGCCAGTCAGCCCAGCTGCTTTTCTCATTTTATGACCACAAACATTATCTGTATTCTGGCCTCTATGGAAGTGCAGCTTGAAGAAATCTATAAGGAAAATAGTTTAGTGTCTAAATCAAAGCACATCTGTGTAAGAGTGGCCCAGTCAAAGTCCAGACCTAAATCCAACAGGAATTTTGTGGCAAGTCTTGAAAGCTGATTTTCATAGATCCTCTCCATCCAATCTGGCTGAGCTTGAGTTATTTTACTTGCTGGGGTAATAGCAGCAAAACGTTGTTCCACAAGGAGCTCCATTCAAATATACACATTTTAGATTAAAGTTTGTTGTGAAATGAAGATTTAGTGATCGTCCTGTGAATAAGTTACCGTCCATACGTACCCATATAGTATAATGTGCCGACCCTGCCCTGCACCAGACACCCATCCTGCAGCTTCACAGCCAAGCCCAGGTCAGAGATGCGGATGTGTCCTTTATTGGCACAAAAACAAAGAGAAATCCACTGAACTGGTTTGATTCCCTCTTCGTTTTTGCTGCGATGACGCACTTTCCCTTTCTCCATTCTTCAGAGCTTGCAGAACTTGTTCTTGTAGCTAATTTTACTAACTGTCACCTCACCGGTTCTGTGTATGTCACAGACGCGAGACAAAGATCTCATACAATCCTGCCTAAAGCGATAAGTAGATTTTTTTTTTTTGCTACAAAGTGACACCTCACTTGTTTCCAAAAATATTAAGCTTCCTCGACCAGACCTTGTTCAAATGCTTGTCAAAATACCATCACACCCGTTTCCTTCTCGGACACTAGAAGATTCATGCGAGGAATCGATCAAGTCTGACGGAACTACTGCTGTTATCGTTTTAATCTTTCACACCGTTGCAAAACCTAAAAATAGCTTGCAACAATGGCTGCAATGGCTGCAATGCGAACTGAAGTTATTTTACTACACTTTAAGCAAATAACTGAACACTTAGTGAATTTCTCCAATGTGAGATCTTATCTTATCTGTAAAACATAATATGTCATGTATTAAAAGAGCTACAACAACATTTAATTTCCCTTTGGGGTTAATAAAGTATTTTTGAAATGAATTGAGAACAAATAAGTGCTTGGTGTGGCCGGACCTACCATGGTCATCCAGGAGAATGTTTTCGGGTTTGAGATCTCTGGAACATAAAATGACAGCATATGGAGCAGTGGAGGGTCAGCGCGGCGGTGACGTGTTTAAATCCACGCAAGAACAACACTCACCTGTAAACTATTGACTTCTGGTGGAGATGAATTAAACCACAGCAGACTTCGGCAGCATAAAAATACACTCTGTCCATTTCTAAACCGGGCTTTCCCAGGTGGCGTATGTGAAACCTCAGGTCCCCGCCGCTCATCATGGTTAAAACCATGCAGAGAGCATGTTTGGTCTCGTACGCATATGCAAGATTCACCTGCAGAGAAAAAAGAGAAAGAAATCAGACAATAGCATTCAACTTAACATTTTGATTTAATGCATACAAATCAGCCTAGACTGTACAATGTGAGTTAAAGATTTAGAAAGAAGGCCATGTGAACGTATCAGATGGGGTTTAAATGAGGACGGCTTCAAACAGTACTTTGCTATACCCCACTAGTAGGTTGAAAGGGCTTTAAGAGTGCTGTTTTTTCACATTTAATTTCATCATGTCTGTTTTCAGTCATAAAAAAAGAATTCAAACTAAAGCTGGTATGTGTGTATCTCAGAAAATAAAACTCAAAAGTACTTTGTTGATCATTATATTTAGGGGAAAAAACTAAATTCCATCCATTGTTTTGCTTATGGAAGTCAGGGTCTGTTCAGGATGAACACTACAAGAAAGGGAAGGTCTAAAATCAAGATGAAGACGCTAAATCTGCAGAAAAATATACTCAAATCAAGAAATCTCTTCAAACGAAACTATCTTGCTGTGTGGACAAATAATTTCACTTGTTTCAAGATTAAAATGGAAAGGTGAATGCTTAAAAAAACCCACATGAAACAAGACAAATAATCAAGCACTTGTAAAGTTAACTTTTTTTATCCTGGTAAAAAAAACTACACAAATGACACCTAGTTTCCACTTATTGTTTCTGTTTATCTACACTAGCACTGCAGCGCAGCTAGATGCTGCAGGAAATTAGAAAAGTAGTTGTCTAAAGCCTCCACGGTGCACCTCCTTTCAATGTTTTATGAATTTTTGCCCATGGAATAAGATTACACGAGTTAAACAATCAGTGTGCTGGTTTAAAAAAATGGAACAAAGATGTGACAAAAATGCAGAAATAGCCAAACACTCTCCTATAATCGCAGATGGGGAGAACGTATGAAGGGGAACTGCCAGCGTCTTAATGTTCACAGGTTCAGTACATGTTTGTATGTGCCGCACTGCGTTGTATGAAAAGTGTTGTACATATCTCGACTGATTCACTGACACAGTTGTCATAAGGTATCAAGTTTTGTTCTGTTCCTTACAACAACGCAAAGAAAAACCAGCCTCAGAGCGTGGCCGTAATCTCACCACAAATCGACTGTCCACCTCCTCCAGCAGCTCCTTCTCATTGAGGGCCATGTGCTCTCCCTGCCATTTCTTTACATGAGTCTTTTCCAGCTTTTTACAGGCATACATCATTCCTGTGGCTCGTGTCTGACAAGCCCAAACCTGCGGGTGGACATAAAAACACTATCCAGTGACATGTCTTGAGAAACTATTTTTGTAGATAAGCAGATTTGTCCAGAAAATGTGATTGTGGCGTGTAAAGTCGGTGTGCCTCCTTTCAGACCGCACATACCACCTTTACAGGGCCGTGTGGTAGAGAACAGGACCAGCTTAGCAAGTTACCTCTCCAAAGCCCCCTTTTCCCAGGAGCCGGTACTCTCTGAATGTGTATTTGGTGATAGGCTGCCTAAAAGAGAAAAAAATAAGGATGTAGTTTTTTTCCCCCCCTGATGCAGTTCTTATCTCAACGGTGTGTGGCATCGAGCCAACAGATTAACCAGCTATTCAACAAACAAGTGGCCTGTCAAACTGCTGCATGAGTGTCGTTTCCTCCTTCCGATGGTGTACTGACCTCTCCAGCTTCTTCCACTGCACAAAGCGGTCAAAGTACATGCTGAACTGGTACTGTGTGAAGGGCTCCTGGCTGAGGTATTCATGCAGAACTCTAGCAGAAACAAAACAGTTGGGAGTATTTTTCAGGTCAAACATGAGCACGCTGTATGCAATGCAAGTACTTTGTTTTTTTGTTGTTTGTTGTTTTTTTAGTGTGTGTGTGTGTGTGTGTGTGCTCTTCTTCACATTACAGTCACAAACTTCAATGCATTTTACTGAGACTTTCTGTAATAGAAGGTGGGAGGTGGAAAGAAAACGCCCCCTGGCTGTGTCTCTGTTGAACACAATGAACACCCTGCAGCCTGAGTAGTCAACTACTCTGCGGTGAGATAATTACGCATATTTGAACAAGCCAGCCGGCCTTTTCTTTCTGTATGCAAACACACACACACACACACACACACACACACACACACACACACACACACACACACACGTACACTCTGCTCGTTTCCACCTTCAAGTTTATACGTTTGGACTTAATGTCTACATGCTGTGAGGGCTTGAAGCCGAAGTCGAATTCCTGGTTGGTGCACACACAATCCTGACCAACAAACATGGTTCTGATCCATTGTGGAGAGGTGCCAGGTTCTGTTGGAAAATGAAATCAGTATCTCCTTGCAGCTTGTCTGCAGAAGGAAGCATGAAATACTTCAGAATTTCCTGGTGGATAGCTGCATTGACTGTGGAGTTCAGAAAACCCAGTGGAGCAGAACCAGCAGATGACTAGGTCACCCAAACCATCACTGACTGTGGGAACGTCACACTGGACCTCAAGCAACGTGGATTCTGTGCCTCTCCTCTCGTCCTCCAGACTCTGGGACATTGCCTTCCAAATGAAATGCAGAATTTACTTTCAGTGGACCACTCAGCATCAGTCCAGTTCCTTTTCTCCTTGGCCCAGGTAAGACGGTTCTGACGTCTCTGTTTCAGGAGTGGCTTCACGGGACAAACTCGACATTTATAGTCGATGCACCGACTCCAGCCTCAGCCTGAATTGATTTTGCCTGACTATTCTCCCAATGCTGTCTTATCGCTGTTGCAGCTTTTCCTTCCAGACTTCCTCCTTCCACTCAGCCTTCTATGAATATGCTTCAAAGAAGCCTGCTCTGAACAACCAGCTTCTTCAGCAATGACTTTTAGTCTCTTCCCCTCCTTGTGAAGGGTGTTGATGACTGTCCTCTGGACATCTGTCCAGTCAGCGGTCTTCTCCATGATAGTGTCGCTTACTGACCCCGACAGAGGGACCGTTTGGACACTCAGGAAAACTTTGTAGGTGTTAATTATGAATTACTGAATTAATTAGCTCATTAGGATGTGTTTACAATATTTAACATTTTTACTGTCTTCTAATTTTCACTCAAAGGTTTTTTTTCGGAAATGAGGGACAATAAATATTGTAACTTCTTGTTAGTACTCTGAATAGCTTTTCATCACGCTACCTTTTCATTGCACTGTTGTATCGCACCAACATCCCAAAGGAATATATTGAAGTTTGTGGTTGTAATGTTATTAAATGAGAAACACTTTAAAGTCTGTGGTTGCTTATGTAAATGCCTTGTATAAGCAGACAGATTTGAGAAACTCACTCTGTGCATTTGTGAAAGACATCTTCACAGTGATCACGCTCCAAACTCTTCCTGCAGCTTTGTTCATACTTTGTTACAGAGGGCACACACTGGCTGGACTGCGGAACATGGATGAAGTTATTATAAGTGTGGAGAAAAACAGACAATAGTTCAGTCAGTTCAGTAGTAGAGGGAGTTGTTAATTAATGAAATCTTTTTTTGGTGTGCTCCAGGGGCCTCATTTATAAAGCTTGCGTACACAAAAAAACGGGGCCAGAAAACGTACATACATCACTTTCCACACAGAAGCTGGGATCTCTAAAAAAAACAAAAATATTACCAGGAGAATGTGCTGTCCCTCTCACAAAGTACGCTGGTTTTGGAGACAGGGGAAACTGGCGACGCAGCTGATGAAGTGCTGAACTGCAGCCAAACTGCATCACGGTTTCCTCTCCGTATCAAACTTTAATCATAGCTCGACTTGATCATAAGCACTCAAAAGCGCAGTGTTATTTATGGTTGCACTGGTGTGCCATAACTATACATAAGGACCTTTCAAATAAATAAAAAGTCCCATAATCCATCTTAAATCTTAGAAAAGTCTGCACAACATTTCATCTTTGTTCTCTGGGGTGACGGGTTCCACGGATGAACATGTGATTGTGACAAGGTATGCTGCAATTACCCTAATTGCTGTAATCAGTCATATACACGCGTGTGTAATGCTGGCGGTGGATGCATCGGCACCGCTGGAAGACTGCAGATAGGAGAATTAGGAGGGAACGTGGTTTCAGGGATCAAAGATTTCCTGAGCAATGGTGATGACCGGCTATCATGCCTCTTTAGACTCCGAGCATTGCATTCAGCTATAACTTGCCGCAGTCAGTGGCTAAAACCCCCCCACCCCAGGTGCTGGGTCCTAACCCGCTCTCCAAACCCCAGAACGCAGAGTAGGTGCCGCTCATACCGCTCACACCTATGCAGGACAGCTTCAGCAGACGTTGAATCAGCAGACACAGTTTTAACACACATTTAACATTCATGAGGTGCTTTGCATTAACTGTTTATGGTTGAATCTGGGCCTGAGGAGGACATAATCTGAGGTGAAACCCGGTACACCAAAGTCCAGGTGCATCTTATAATAAAGGAAAACTGCGTGCTTTTAGAAATCAGATTATTATTTTTTTGGCGTACGTCGTTTTCTTTTTCTTGCCGTACGTACACTTTTAGTATGAATTCTATGCAATGTTTTATAAATGAGGCTCCTGGTCAGGATCTGGGAGGAGATACCGCTGGACACTGTCATCTCATAAGCAGCATGTCCCGGCGTTCTAAGGCCAGAATGGAAGCATGTAGGGTCATACAAAATACTGAGTAACATTTAGAGCTGCAGCAGCGACATTTCAGATAAATTGGTCCAGCCTGCAGCGTCTTTGTTTCAGTTTCACTTATCCTGTGACGTCAGACCAAGCCCTCTGTGGGTTGATCCTTTTCATTAATTGATGCGGCATCTTTTTGTTCCTAACACGCTACTCGTTCCATGTCCGTATGGATTGACAGCAGGATATGCTTTCCAGCCGATATCTGACGATTATGCAAAGTGTTCCGTTATTTTTTTCCAGCAGAGTATATGTAAACATGGGCTTTCATACCTGAATTGTCATAAATCTCTCAATGATACTGAGCCCGAAGCTTTTCCTTCCTTCGTCTGCCATTGTTTCAAAGGTTTCCTAAAGGAAACAAATAGAAAAGAGGGTAAGAAATACACTCTTTGCATAATTTACACAGTAGATGTGAAAATAAAACATAATGCTTTTTTTTCCTAGTCATATTTAACCTGTAAATCTGATCTGAAATTCTACAAAGACAGCATGTCGCCCTTTCAACAGAAGTAATCGAGTTGCTTACTTTCTATGCAAATGTATTTAAAATTTGAATTGGAATTCTTCTACATGCTTTTAAAAAGTTGTAGCTATGACCTACGCTGAAACTGAATCTTTAATATGATTCAAAGAGCTCGAGTCATCTGTAAGTTCAGACAGTCAGGTAATCATTGGTGGAAATATAATGCATTGAAAACTAACGCTGAATTGAATGCAGCTTAGTACTTAGTAATGCTGTAGGGAAATTGATGTATGCTCAGAGAATCTCAAAAATCATTATCAGGGAAAGAGAATATGACGTTGCTTCAACAAATGACCGATCTACCAAGTAAAGATGAACAAAACCCAGAACAGCGACTGCTGGTTTTACCGTGGTCTGAAGTTAAACCAAAAAATCCTCCGTGTTATCAGCAATGAGTTCAAAACCTAGCAAATGCAATAAGTTTGGCTGCATCAGAGCTCATAGTTTGGCTGACATGCATATATTTTTTAAGAAGGCTAGGCATCTGTTGTTTAACAACATATGGTGCCTTTCAGATTCCATCTTTATCTGGAGAGGTCTGTATTGCAGCAGCATGGCTGTGAATTAAACCGATGTGCCAGCAGTCCGTACAGGTCTGTATTTTTATCAGCAGCATTCAGTTTATCTTACGTCTACTTTGGGTTCACTATTGATTATGAAATATGCTGTGTGCTTTGGACACTTTAGGTTGACTTAGACCATATTAAAACATGAAAAAGACCAGATTTTTTTATATTAGATGCTGATATGTGAAAGGGTGTACTTTCCTTTACAGGACAGTGATTCAAAACAATTGGCTTTTCTGTATTTTAACCCAATTCACTATTTTTAAAAAAAATCTCTTTTAATGACTCCTCATCTTATTCTAAAAGTTGCTTCAACACAAGCTGTTTTTTTAATTATTTAGCTGGATTGTATCAGTGTCAGTGTAGGAAAGAGCAGACTATCTGCCTCTGCCTCTGTATGCGCATATTTTCTTGCCTACCAAAGCCTCCAGGAGCCCCATGTGGTTGTGCAGTTCAGGCCGATTCAGGCAATAGAGCTGAAACAGTTTCTTGCCAATGGGCTGCTTGACACATAGATCATCGTAGTCTCGTACTGACAGGGAGTAAAACAGAACACGATGTGAAGAAACAAAACAGCGCTTATTTCATCAAACCTCCCCCCCCCCACACACACATACGTTTTTCATCCGACTATAGCACCAACTTGTGTTTTAGTAAATCTGTCTGTGCCCAACTCTGATACTTAACCCAACTTTAACCATTGGCAGCACACACACAATCTTGGCCTTACCCCACAGATGTGCTTAGCAGTTTACATATTATGGCACTGTTATGTATTGTTTGGGTATTTATTAGAGGATATAGATGCTTGGAAAAATCGAGAAAGACAAAATCCCTTCTTTCAGTCCTGGTTAGGGGTTGCCTGAAATCATAATAACAACAGGCAGCTTCGGAACAGGATAATGATTTTAAAGGAATTGGGAAGGGCAATGAGCAGAGTTCAAAGTTCTTGTTTGAAACCAAGCCGTGGTAGGTTAGCAAAACTGCCACAAATGCTAAAAAAAAAAAAATTGTTTTGGCTGCAGAAAAACAAAACAAAAAAGAAAAGCATCAAAATCTTCAGGTGACATACAGGATTCTCTGAAAAATGTGTGTGGTTGTTTAAACGTGCATAATAAGTGGAAGCAAACTTAACCAGGGCCAGAAAGCAGGCAGCTTACAATAAGTTATTTGCATTTATTCGACCATAATTAAACTTTACATAAGCAGTACTGGGTATGAGAAGATAGAAAAGGTCCTAAAAGAGGTGACAGAAGCAAGTATGCACACGCTCTCCTGCACACACCTATGGTCTTGACCAGGTCCCTGCACTCGCTGATGTGGGGAAAGCGCAGCATTTCTCTCCATTTCCAGCTCCTGCCTTTGCTTCCTCCACCTGCAGGTCACCCCCGGGTGAGAAAATGAAACACAACAAACAAGACAGAAACATGCAATGCAAGGCTGACGAGTCACATCTGTCAGCAGTGCGTCTAAAACACACACACCTACACACACACGCCTCCCCAGATCATCAGGTTCCAAACAATAGTATGCTCCTCCGCAGTGAATGAACTATTATTAGCTCCAGGAACAGGTAAGTGGAGCCTGTGTGACCACATTACAAACTCCGAGGCTGTCACTCAGAGGAGGAATTTTCGTTCCTGAAGACACATTTGTTTACCAACCCGGGATGGTCACCGTGTTACCAGCGTTTGAGCCTCGCAGCGCTTTTGATTTTCATTTACAGACCATGAAAGGAAGCAGGGAAATAATCTCATGCCCTGTAGGGGTGGCACTTCTCACCTTTCCAAAAAGTTCAGCTCAGGGATGCAGGAGATATCCCAGCATTACTTTTGGTTTCTAACAAGGGCTGTTGCATAAAGCCACAAAAACTAGTCTAAAACCCAGCATATTCTTGACGTACACAACACTACACATATAGAGGATATACATTTGACATTCAGTTAAATGTCATTTTCACATCTAGAACTGTGGATCAAAACTCAAATCCATCTTACCTTCTCTGGCTCTAACAAGAGCGCTGTTTTGCACCATGTTGTCAATGTCCATCTTGTCGCTTCGATTTAAAACGCGTCCCTGTCTCACCTGCCCGGCGCTGTGGGACACTTCGGGCCTCGGCCTCCCGACTGCAGAGGACTCGGCGCTGCGCACAAGCCTCGGCGCCTTGGAAGTCAAGCTAAAAGGAGCGAGGCGTGCCGTTGAACCTGTTGCTCACCGCTGAATGGAAACACTCGCTGTGCGACAGCGGCACTCAAAGCCAGGGAGCACTCCCTCGTCACAGAGGAGGGACCGCGCTCCAGTCGTCTGTGCAAGTCAATGGCAAAGGAGCGTGGAAGGAATTTAAGTGAGAAGGAAAAAGTAACAGACGGATATGTGCTGGCACTGCCGAGCTCGTGTAGAATTCAAATTCTGTCCAGAGGCCAAGCTCGTGCAGCAATCTTCAAAACGTTTTTGGTTTCATGGTTTAAAGGGATCCTCTTTAAACCATGCTTTGTTGCACAAAGTCTTTACATCAAAATAGATTCTCCCATACACTCAAAAGTCACTTTATTAGGTACGCATTCCAAGTGTGACAACATAGGAAATGAGCCTATGTTTCAACAGGGTGTCAAAAACCTACCTGAGATTTAGCTCCATGTTGGCATGCCAGCATCACCCAGCAGCTGCCAGTCCGTGAGCTACGTGTCCATGATGTGAACTTTTCCTTCCACCACATCCCAGGCGGGATCTGTGAGGCCGTGGGAGGCCAGTGAAATCGTTTCCATGCTTAAGAAACCGCTTTGAGATGATTCGAGCTTTGCCCATGGAGCGTCCTGCTGCTGGAGGCAGCGTCGCCATTAGAAGGTGGTACCGTGTGGACACAGTCAGCGACAATATTCTGGAAGGCCCTAGAGTTGGAACGATCCTGAAGCATTCCCCTTCTTTACTGACAGGTGCCTGTTTCAAGGTTTGATATGTTGACTAGAGATGTATTCTGCATGACTTGGTTGTAACAGGAGGCTGTTTGAGCCACAGTGACCAAACTGCTCCATACTACTTGAACCAGCCTGCCCATTATTCTCCTCTGACCTCAGCAACCAGGAATTTTCGTCCGCTGCTTTTTTTTTTTTTTTTTTTTACTAAACCTTTATTTTAGCATGGACATTTTGAGAATCAGTTCTTGTTGCTTAATGAATAGTTTCTATTTCTTGGACTGTTCACTGTACACATGTGAGTCGGCTCTGTTTGAAAATCCCAGTAGATCAGCAGTTTCTGAAATGCTCAGAACTGAAGGTCTGGCTTCAGCCATGCCAGGTGCAGAGTGGCTTAAATCCTACATGTTTCTCCTTCTGTTGCTCAGGTGGTTGTTTTCAACTATTCCAGATGCCTAAATGCATTGAGTTGCTGCCATTTTTTGGAACTGGTGGGCAATTGACTTTAACTGAAAGTTTAAGGAATGATATATAATCTGTCATGTCAGAAGAAGTCCTTCGGATGAACAAATTAGTCAGAACTTAAATTGCATAGTTTCTATGACGGAGAGGGCAGATGGTTTCTAACTTGATCCAGTCACAAACCTGCTGACCAAGCCCAATTCATCATGACCTAAGAAAGTTCATTTGCTAGGAATAGCTACACATAAATAAGAAGGCGTGAATGTTATAGGATTGTGTCACTTTTTCATACACTACTATTTTATTTGTGTTGACAGGAAAGTTAAAGCAATGGATTTGATTGCCTGTTGTAAACAAGCATGTAGTGCTTTGCAAAAGTATTCACCATCTTGGCTTTTACCTTTGTTCTTACATTCCAACCTGTCAGTTAAATGTTTTTGAATCTTCTTTTATAAGATGGATTGGCACAAAATAGTCTAAGCTGCTGAAGTGAATAGATAAACATATTTAAAAAAATGAAAAGAAAAACAAAAGCTGAAAATTTGAACATGCATACGTATCCACCCCTTTGCTATGACGCTCGTAAAGGTGTTTTGCTGTAACTAATTACCTTCAAAGGTCCAATAACTAGTGAAATGAAGTCCACCTGTGTGTAATTAAAGAGTCACACGATCTTTCGGTATAAATACAGCTTTTCTGAAAAGCCCCAGAGGATGCACCTCCACTAAGCATCACACCATGAAGACCAATGAGCTCTCCAAACAACTCAGGGACAAAGGTGTTAAGTATTACAAGTAAGGTTGGGGTTTTAAAAAATATCCAAATCTTTGATGTTCCCCTGAAGCACCATCAAATCCATCATGTTGAAATAGAAAGCATGTTACCACAACATACCTGCCAATAAAACGCCGCAGGGACTATGAAACTGGTATGAGTCGAGGGAAAGATGGATGGTGATAAATACAGGGATATTCTGGAGCAGAGCCTCACCTGCCTGTGATTTGAGACTGGGACGGAGGTTCAATTCCAGCAAGACAATCACCTGAAGCATCCTGCTTAAGCATGCCGCGAGTGGTTTAAGGGGAAACGTTTAAACCTGTTGGAATGACCTAGTCAAAGTCCTGGCCTTAATCCAGTTGAGAACCTGTTTTTAGACTTAAGTGAAAACCATCTAACTTGAAGTAGCTGGAGTAGTTTAGCCTCGAAGAATGGGCAGAAATCGCAGTGGCCAGATGTGGAGAGCTCTTAGATACTGATCCAAAGCCACTTGTCGCTGAGACTTCTGCAAAAGGTGGCTCCACAATGCAGGCTGATGACTTTATGGGGGGATGAACAGTTATGTGTTCAGATGATTCCAGCTATTTTGTCCTAAAAACGGGTGAAATGATTGCTTCACAATAAAAAATGAGACATCTTCAAAGTTGTAGGTATGTTCTGTTAATGAAATGGAGGCAACTCACAAACATCCATTGTAATTCCAGGTTGTCAGGCAGCAACCCATGAAAAACGCCAGGGAGAGTTGGGTTCTAAAATGAGATGCAAACCTCTTGTCACAACTGGAAACCTTCCCAGACAGTCTAGCTAAAAAGTAAAGTTGGGCAAAAAGTAAAGTAAATGAAAAGTAGCAGGGATGGAATAAATCCACACACATGCAGTTACTTATTTGTGAAAAAGAAAGAAGAGTGTATTGTTTCCCTTCTCTTTATCTGGGACTGGATTTCTTTCTGGGGGGGGCACAGTGAAGCCATCCCCAGACAACTCCTCCAGGTCCACAGGGGGAAGCCCCAGATGTTCCCAGGCCAACAAGGGACATAATCCTGGGCTTCCCACTGGGCCTCCTCCCCCATGGAGTCGTCTAGGGAGCATTCTGAACAAATGCCCGAGTCACCTTAGCTGACCCCTCTCAATGTTTAGGAGCAGGAGCCCTACTCCAAGCCATTCGCGGATGGTCTAACTCCTCACCCTACCTCCAAGGGGGTGCCCGGCCACTGTCAGAGTATCTGGGATCTTGTTCCTTTGGTCATGACCCAGATTTCACGTCCATAGGTAAAGGTAGGAATGTAGACCAACCGAGTTAATTGAGGCAATAGTCCGGTGCAGCGTATGCATTACTGCTGCACCAGTTTGTCTACTGATCTCCCGCAGTCAGACTCCTGCTTGTTGGCTGATCTTCCGTGGGGACAGGGAGGGCCAGTGCCCACCCCTGTGCTCCCCCCCCCCCAACATTTTGTTTTTGAACCTTAGACTGCCGAAACTCCGATTTTTCAACACAACTTTGACTGCAACTGAACGCATCATGATGTTGGATTGATCTTTTGATTCGTGCCATGCCATTTGTTTCGGATGAGAAGGAATTTTGGAAACGTTTGTTAATGCTGGAGTAGACGAACAGCTTTTCACCTTGTGCAGTAAGAAGACTTTATTTGTGTTGAATTGTATGAAGATTGGCTAATGCCTGTGCAAACTAGTCTGCCGTTAAAATATACTGCCTCCATTTGCATGGAAAATGTTTGTTTGGTTTGAGGAATAAAGAGAAAGAACTGTGACGACTTGTGTCTCCAACTGAACATTTTACAAGCTGAAAAGCAGCTAAGTATCAACATGCGTCACAGATTCTTCAGCCACATCTCTGAACGATCTTAGCAAGCCCTTGAAAAAATATCACACATCGCGTGTTGCACCTTTTTAATTATTTGCTTTCTTAACACTGAAAATGTGGCATTCTTGCTCTTGTTCTCTCACACCAGCCCATGTCTATAACGCACTCATCAAAAGTTAGTGCCTGTTTCACCAAACATTTCCCACCATTGTGTTGATGAAATGGAAAACACATTGCCATCCTTCTTTCTGGTATCCTCCCAAACGAATAGTCTTGTTTCGGGTATATCTGGGAGTCTGCGTGTGTTGTTGAAATAAAACACAAAATCACAGCAGTTCATTCAGTTCTTGAGTCTAAAAGCGTGGGTAAATCCTGCCCCCTGGTGGACGCATGACATCTGTACAATCTATCAACAGTGTGTGAGTGAGTGCCGAGTGACGTCAACATTAGTGTGCGACTTAGCTCATGTAAGTAAAACTGACTGAGATAATCCATCCATCCTGAGATGATTCTGTGTGTGCATTCCCTGTCTGTCTCATGAGTAGTAGATCAAGAGTCTGTCTCTTGTCTGTTTTTGTTCAGACATGTCCAAGCATGATGAACAAGTGAAGATTCCAAATGCCTTCATGCATTTTGTTGAAGGAAAAAAGGTGATGGCTGAGCTCAATTTCACAAACAGAGCACATCTCAGTAAAAGGTTCAAAGCTAACTCTATTTTCACTTTACATCCAGATTTGAAGCGTTGCACCTCACCAATGCGCCATGGGAGTTTATATTGCAGATAGTAAATTTGCAGAAGCGTTCATACCCTTAGATTGTTTTTCTTACATTTGGTCACATTAAAACAACAAACTTGAAAAGACACCTCTGATCAGAATCTTAACAATGGGAAAACAAGTAAAGTATTTTTTTCTTTGTCAAAAGGTGACTTCTCAACAAAGCGGACAAAAATCACACGTGGGATACCTCAAGGTTCAATTCTGGGATCCCTCCTATTAAAATTTTTTCCCATATATATATATATATATATATATATATATATATATATATATATATATATATATATATATATATATATATATATTCTCCCACTTGCTGAAGTTATAACAAGAAACAAAAAAGTCAATCAGACAACTTCACCTGATCCAGAATGCTGCTGCTCCGTTCTCACTAAAACCAGGAAGGTAGAGCACATCACCCCAGTTCTAAAGTCCTTCCACTGGCTTCACTGAACGGCTTAGCACCTAAATATATTAAAGACCTGTTGTTGCTGTATCAACCCTCCAGACTACTCAGATCCTCTGGTTCTGGTCTACTCTGCATACCCAGAACCAGAACCAAACATGGAGAAGCAGCATTTAGTTCCTATACTCCACTTATCTGGAACAAACGTCCAGAAAACTGCAAATCAGCCAAAACACTGCGTTCCTTTAAATCCAGGCTGAAGACCCGCCTGTGGAGAGTTGCTGTCGGTCCATAATACCAGGACCATTGACCAACATATTTGAGGTGTATGGATGTTTTCACCTGAAACAGTTTAATGTTTGTTATTGGTCTCACAACCAGGGACTGTTTTGATGTTTTATTGATGTTTTTATGTATTCATGAGGTTAAGCACTTTGAACCGCCTTCCTGCTGAAATGTGCTACACAAATTAACCTGACTTGTCTTTTGTCTTATGCTGGTAGATAGTAACAGACTGTAAATCAAGTTTCAAAAGGCAAAAAGATAAAGGAGGCACAAGAAACAACATAAATAGATCAAACATACTAACTGTTTTTAAACAAAAGGAGGATGCCAAAAAAAGCTAATCAAATATTTCAGACCGGTAGCCTTAACAGTTCAACAGCACAACATTCACAGCGGGGTCTGTTGTTTAGGATGACTAGGACTGCAGGCGTCAGGCTTTCTCCGAAACGAGCCCTCCTGTGCCTGGTTTCTTAAGATAAGTGTAACAGATCGTCCGGCTTGAATATCAGGTTCCCTGCCTGCTCGTGCTGAACAAATCTGAAAGTGTCTTGAGGTCAAATCCGGCCAACTGGAAAAAAATGTCAAGATTCTCCACATTAGATTATTACTCCTGAGTGATTGCTTTGTGTTCTCGACCTCCACTTCTTTGCAGTGCATTCTTCAAAAGGGCTGAACCATGTGTTCTTATCATGTCCTCTGTTGTTTCCTCCTCACATTTCATGATTTCATCTTCATTAGTAGAAAATGAAAGATGTTTAGAAATGTGCAAAGGCTTTTGCAAAATGTGCAAAAATATGTTGCTGTGGGATCCGCTATCATTACTGGATTAAGACAAAACAATCTCGGCCCATGGCCGGATCAGCTCCAGCGTAGCTGGCTCATGGCAGAGTCCACAGGCATGTCCCCGCAGCTCCCGGGGGCTTGGGCATTGTGGCTGTTCCTTGGGGTCATCTCTCTTCTTCCCTTGGGTGGGGGAGGCTGATTTCCTGTGTTGGTCCCTCTTGAGCACCTTTACTCTGAAATTCCCTTTGGGCATCTGGGGTTTTGGTTCCCCTGGCGTCTGCTTCGGTGCTCTGGGGGGCAGGTCTTTGGCTCTTCACAACCACTACTGAGCATTTTTCTTATGGATTAATGTTACGTACACAAATGCACTCTCACAAACACCTGCAGGTGCTTGGATTCAGGTACTTACAGACTCACTTCTATACAGAAAACCCCTATTATTATCTTCTGCTGTCACTTTATACAAGTTGTATTCATTAATACTGTATATACTTCAGTGATTGTACCAAGACATTAATTGATTGTATCTGTAGTACTTTATCGGCTGGTTGTGCTTTTGTTTTTATATCTCTCTTTGCAGGTGAAGCAGCAGACTGAGGATGTTATATCATTTTCTCCCTTTTATCTCCTCTATTTTTCAACTTTTCTCCTTTTTTTCTCTTCTACCTTCTTGTTTTAGTGTCCAAATGACATGAAATATTCCCTGCATAAATTATAATAAAGCTACTTGCATGTATACACATGTCTCTGTCTCTCTCCGAGGTCGGTCGTGTCTATTCTCTCCTCTGCAGCTTTTCACCCCCTCCCCATCCCCACCTCTCTCCTGCTTTGCTATGTCTTGTCTTTCTGAGCACTTTCTTCATATCAACCGAACTCTGAAAAACATGGATCTGGTAAGCTGGTCTCTCAATACCTTTGATAAATTTTTTTTTTCGACGATTAGGCAACGAAAGGGGGACCCCGTCCAGTCCTGATTTGACTCATTTTGTGAGATACACCCTATATTCAGCGTTTTATAAATATATAAATTGAATTAAATTGAATATTCTTGGATGGAAAACGTGTGTCTTTTGACCTTGTCATTCCTGGATGATTGAAACTTTCACATTTGGATTAAGGATACTTGGATCTCTACTCATTGGTTTTTGTGGATTTTTAAAGTATCAGCAAATACAGCGGATGTTGGAGCCATTTGGCCTTGATCAGGCTGCATGACGCGCTCACTGAGGCGGTGAACGGACAAACCTGGAAGGTGAATGGAGCAGAGCCGAAAGCTGGCTGTGCTGGAACGCAGGCTGGCTTTGGTGGTTGAACTCAAGGGGAGTTGGGATAAAATATTGAAGTGAAAAAGCCCCAACAATTTGGAAAATTGGATTTACCATGTGGAGCCAGCAAAAGACTTAAAGCTGACAGGAAAGGCAGTGCAGCTTGTCTCATAACAAATAACATATTTGGATTCCCTCCCTATCTCTACTCCTGGATTGTTATGGCGGCGATTGCTCAGAAAAGCCCCCGGCTACCCCCCCCTCCCTGCGGACACCTGGATGCTTTTCTGAACTGTGGGCCGGCTGATGACATCAAGGAAAATGGCCTCTGGAGAGTGTTCACGGAAATATAACACTTTCACCCAAACAGACACACATAACTGATGCTCATAAAACTGATGAATTACGCACACGCGACGGGTCTCAAATGTTTACCTTCTGCACACATGTTGTCTTGTGTTATTTGTGCTTTTTGTGCTATGATGGTTTTTTTGTGTCGGTTGTTTGACTCTTTATTGGTGAGAGCATAAATTGGCAAGCAGCTGTCTCCCCCCCCCCCCCTTTTTTCCCCCATGTTGTTGTTCTTCCTTCGACAGATTCAAGGGCAGCGCCTCGTCAACTCCGTGTAGGCGGGGTCCGTGGCTGTTTGGAGGAATGCGCCTAACGGCTGCGCTGATAGCAGCGGCCGACTGGCTGCGTTCCTTGCCAACGCAAGGCCTCAGTCAATCGTTCCCCCAAATGTTTGTTTGTTTAAGTGTATGTGATGGACGGTTGTACTGGAACTGATTTTTCGATTGCAATGCAAATTTTAATTGACAATAAAATTTGATTGATTAATTGATTGATTAATTGATTGACCTATCCAGGGTTTACCCCGCCTCGCGCCCAGTGAACGCTGGAAATAGGCACCAGCAACCCCCGTGACCCTATGAGGGAATAAGCGGGTCAGAAAATGGATGGATGGATGGATGGATGATTGATTGATTGATAATTCAAGCGGAGCACTATGGTGAAGGCATTGTACTTCACAGTTTTTGCACTTACCTAATACAAAGTCCACTTTTTCAAAAATCTACAGTTTGCTTTACCAACACACGTCTGAACACATCAGTTAACATTTCATATTCAATTCAAAAACACTTTATTTATACAAAAGAGACAATAAAGGCAGATGTAACTTATTTCGTCGAGGTAATTTTAGATGGTGATGGCTGCAGGGGAAGATATCCTGTAGCAGTCCGTTTTACAGCCAATCTAAAGAAGACTTTGACTAAAGAGACTGTTTTCCAATGACATGAAGAAGATGTTCAGGATTGTCCATAATTTCCTTGATTTTACGCAAAACCCTTCTTTGAATCATTATCTCCAGAGGCTCCAGTCGTCCCCAGAACAGAACCAGCCTTCTTTATCAGGTTGTTGAGTCTTTTTAGGTTCCTGGCTCGGATGCTGCTGCTCCAACAGATGATGGCAGAGGAGATGACGCTACCAACAACAGACTTATAGAAGATATGCCGCATCTTGCTTCAAACCATGAAAGACCTAAGCTTCCTCAAAGAGTACAGTCTGCTCTGCCCTTTCTTGTAGATGGCTTCACTGTTGAGTCTCCAGTCCAGCCTGTTGTCTAGATGAACACCAAGGTATTTATGTTCCTCAACCACCTCCACTTCTTCTCCCATGATGGAAATTGGGTTTGATCTAATCCTGTTTGTCCTGAAATATACAATCATCTCCTTTGGTTTGTTCATATTCAAGATGAGATGATTGTTTCCACACTACAAAGCGATCTGCCAGCTCTCTGTACTTAGGTTCTTGTCCTTCTCTGATACACCCGACAACTGCAGAGTCATCTGAGTATTTCTGTAGATGACAGGAGTCAGACTTGTGTTGGAAGTCTGAAGTGTACAGAGTTGAATTCAATTCAAATTTATTTATATAGCACCGATTCACAAGACATGACATCTTAAGGCACTTTAAAAAGTCAAATGACCATCAAATTATGCAGATTGGTCAAAAGGTGTCCTATCACGTCTTGACAAGCAGCATTCACTCCTCCTGAAAGAGCGTAGAGCCACAGGGACAGTCGTCTGCATTGTCGATGGCTTTGCAGCAATCCCTCATACTAAGCAAGCATGAAGCGACAGTGGAAAGGAAAACTCCCCATTAATGGGAAGGAAAAATCTCCAGCAGAACCAGAACCAGTGTGAATGGTCATCTGTCTCGACACACTGGAGGTTACACTGCAAAAACGAAACTAAAAATAAGTAATTTTTTCTTGAAATTAGTGTATTTATACTTTATTTGAGAAGGTAAATAAGATAATCTGCCAATGGAATAAGATTTTTGCACTTAAAATAGGAATAACTCATCTCCATCACCTTATTTCAAGTGCATTATATCTTATTGTCTTATTTTAGGGGTAACATTACTCATTCCATTGGCAGATAATCTTATTTACCTGCTCAAATCAAGGACAAATGCACTAATTTTGAGAAAATGTTACTTATTTTTAGTTCTGTTTTTGCAGTGTAGAGAAGACAGAGCAGATACACAACAAGCACATAAGCACACATTGATCCAGGAATCCTTTCTATGTTACATGGTAATAGCTGATGATCTGTCTCCCCTGGATGATGTCACAGCTAACAGAACACCAGACCAGGTGTACCTGCTATGAAGAAAGAAAAATGACCGAGAACAAAAAAGGTGAATAGAAATGGTGAGAGTACAGTTCCCTGTGGTGCTCCTGTGCTGCTGACCACCTGGTTAGACACAAAGTCTTTTAGTCTCACAAACTGTGCTCTGTTTGCAAGGTAGTCATTTATCCAGGTAATTGTTGAGGCCTCCACCTAAGTCTTCTGGAGTTGCAGACGAAGCAGACCAGGCTGAATTGTGTTGAATGCACTGGAGAAATCAAAGAACATGATCGTCACAGCGCTGCCTGCTTTGTCCGGGTGACAGTGTTTTTTTTTTTTAAAGAATGTGTATTATGGTGTCTTCAACTCCAACTCCATGGCGATCAGCTGCACTATAGCCACCATAATCTTTCATAGTTCAGCCAAAATGAGTTATGCAGCCCTAGCTGTGGCAGATCTTTCTACGAGGGTTTTGATGAGAATATCTAAAAGTCTGGAAAACAATGGGCTGTAGTTGTACATAATTTTTTTGCCGGTTACCATTGACTAGGAGTAATATTCAGGAAATTGTGATTGAATGCGTTCTGACTGAAAACAATACAAAAGAGAGCACCGGTTGGCTCCTATTCTATCGTTGTTGTGAAAAGGTAGACATTGCAATTGAAACAAGTGTGAAAATGATTGGCAAAATCCTTAAATGTCAACAGAAAATAAAATGTTTTGCTCCATTCACTCAATTATTAGATTGGTAGGAGCTAATCATCTTCCCTTGGACAAAGTGAAATTTGTGCATATTTTGTATTGCTCTATAAACCTTTGTCTTCTCTAAAGATTTCTTGCCCAATTCCCTATTCCCCTTCATATCGAATTTTGCTATCAAGGAATTAGCGAAGGGCCTGAAAAAAACATTTGAGTTACATTTATAATATCATACATGTCAAAAAAAATATTTTATTATGTTGATGGTGGAAGTGATGGGCTTGCAGATGGTTTGTGGGTGGGGAGCAGTGCTGTGTCTAAGGAGGATTAATTGTGAGGGCTGTGTGTGTGTACAATATGTGTAAATAAACTAATCAAGAACATTGTGGACACACTTCTTGGTGTTCTTCTGACCAATTCTGGCAATTTGCAGCACCTGCTGCAATAAGTTCATGATACAGTTGACTGATATTTCCCATAGAACCTAAACGTTTGTGGGTGCACTTTACTGAGACTATCCATTTCTTCCAGATGTCTAATCTAGTCAGCTGAGAGCACCAAACAAAGTAGAAGCAAAGGAGACCCTATGGGAAAATTCCCTTCTTCATTAAATAAATTAACCGATAAGCTCCTAAATGTTTCCAACATAACTTCAGAATGGATGCCAGTGTTAAAATCACTTTGAACAACTTTGTCTGGCAGACACCAGAGCAGAGGAGGAGCACTGTGAGCTGAAGGTGTGTTGTTCACGTACCTCTAAAATGATGAGTTTTCTATTTAAGACAAAAAATTTGGAGATCCTGGACCCACCCAAAGCTGCTTTGTGCATTAGCCCTTTAAGACGTAGCATTTAAAAATTCTTCGCTGGTATAAAAAATAACTCCACTGTCGAGATAGAAAAGAAGCCCAGCTTCTGATATTGGTGGTGGGTGGTGTCAAGTCATGTAAATCTTTGTTCGGTTATTATGCTCATATGAATCAATCCCACTGATCGAAACAGGGTCTAGCTTGTCTCAGTACAGTCCGTCATCTATCTCTTTAGTACATTGCATTTTTCAAGCACTTTGCATCTCTAGCTCTTATAGCACGGCATCCGAATCCACAATGTAAACAGCAGCTGTTGCTAAGGAAAATGGTGACCATGCATCGTAGTTCTTTCAAGCCCCATTGTTTTTGTAATCAGCCTCTGTGTTTTTAATTTATACAGCAGATAGTGATGGGGGAAAAAAAATCAAACAAATGTCATCATCTGACATGACAGAAACAAATAAGCCACTGCTATTACTGAGAGCATAGAGGACAGTAAACAGGAAGCTAAGGTTGTGTCTGTTTCTTGCTTGGTGTCCTGTCATCTCCCTGCCAATTGAGCAATACTAAACCCTCCTGCGATCCTCATATTCTGCATACGTTCCGTGTCCTCTTGGTCAAAATGACTCAACTTCACTAAACCCTCAATATGAAGCAGTTTATTTAATTTTAAACACCAAATTGTGTCTATATTTTGAGGCCCAATTTGTATAAGCCGATGATAAATGTATTAATTATTTGAGAATAATAAAAAAAACATTTTTAATCTAGCTGCCATGTACACCTCATCCTCGTCCTCCCCTTCTGCCTCTTCAGATTGTAGTTGTGGCATTTACAATGTGTAATTCATCTTAAAAAAAAAACATTTCAACAATTTTTTTGACTTCCTTCCATCCATCCATTTTCCATGACGCTTGTCCCTGCTGGAGTTGCGAGGGGTGCTGGTGCCTGTCTCCAGCATTCAATGGGCGAGAGGCGGGGTACACCCTGGACAGGTCGCCAGTCTATTGCAGGGCAAATTTTTTCACTTGGATATTCATTTAATTTTCATTTTGTATTTGCCAAAGCAAAACTTGCCCTAAGTCACTTTTAAATTTGAATTAACAGGAATGTCATCCAGTCAGCGGTTAGGTTTATCCTTTAATGTTCTGTTTTTGCAGCGCTTACGTCACTGTCTAACTGTTCTCTTGTTCTAGTCGATGGTGTATTCAGGAACTACACCATCCGCTTCCTGTTGACCCTCCTTCCAAACAGCCCCTGTGTACATGACCTGGATAGGCCAGCATATGCATGTTATTTGAAGTTTTAGCTTTTTCATTTAGCTTGCACATTGAGTGACCAGTGGTTCTCAAGCTATATCATTTCAAATTAAGGAAGTTGATTGTCTCTGGAACGCATTTTGACAATCACTGTAGCAGACAATCTTATACAAAGTGAATTTTTAGTTGCAATAGTATATAGACAATGGTAAATCCTTAGTAGAAGCAACTAGATCACACACATCATCGCACAGCGAAAGATGCAGAACATAGACAGATGGAAAAAAGTTGATGGCTGTGATGACAACCTGTTGGGATCTAAATAAAAAAAAAATCCTAACCTTTATTTGTGTTTTAGACCATTCTGTGACTTTGTATATAAAGTTTTTCTAATGTTACATTTCCAGCCTCACTGGGCAGTTTGCTGAACACAGAGGCTTGTGTGCATACATTATTTTCTATTTCTTAATAAATATTTTACAGACAGTAATATGCTGTCTCAGTGCACTTAAGAAATTGCACCCATTACGTTTTCTTTAATACAAACAATCCCCTGTCATGTGTGAGCCACTTGATATAAAGTTTATTTACCTGTTTTTCTTTTTTTTTGCTAGCTTAGTGAATTTAGCTTAGGTTAGCTAGTCAACCAACTTTAGCTAAGGTTAACAGAGGAGTAGGAATGCCAGTTTTAGCCACAGCAGATTTAGTTAACTTAAGACAAAAAATAAAAAAAACATCTAAGACATAAAATCAACTAAAATGAACAAACCATCTCTGACCTTTGGTATTGGTATTTATAATTTCCAAGTATTTCAAATGTGCCCTATAAACGGTTAGGAAGATGAGTAACTAGGGTTGAAAATGACTGATATTTGTCTGTTCAATACAGCGGCTCATTATTCGAGATAAAATTGTATTTTAAAATGTGTGGTAATGCTTTACTGTAGCAGAAGGTCCTAAGCAAAATCTAATTGAGTAGCTAGGTGCAATAAGGAGTAACTGCAGAGCTGTATTGAAGTGGGCAAATCAACGAACCAATCAGCGTTTGCGTGGGCGTTCCGACAGTGGGGGCGTTCTTACGCTCTGCAGTTATACCCTTCTCGCTAGGTGGGATAATTCTCCACAAAACATACTTTTTGAGCTTCTGTTTCCCATCTGGGTATGGTTGTGGTGCAGAATCACAACTTTCATTAACATTAGCCTGTTGGTTAAATTTACCCAGACCTGATTCCATGAGGTAACTGCATAAATTGAGGAAAAACAGGTAAATGTGAAATGAAAAAAAAAATGTATTCAAAAAAATAAATAATTAAATTTTTTATTCAAATCTCAAATAATTAATATTCATGTGTATAACAACAATTTCGCACCTGTCTTAGAGTTCTATAAGACTTAAAAAAATAGCTAGTCTACTGAGGTTCAAATATTAAACTGCATATTGATGTCCAGTTGGTGATCAAACTGATTCAAACCTTAAAATAGATTCCCAGAGAGCGAGTGATCACAGACTGCTCCCGCCAACACAGAGGTATTTACACATTTTTTGTCTGCCACTATCTTAGATTGCGATACCTTTTTCACGTCGGCTACAACAACACCATTTCCAAAGCTGAGCATCAGTAAATATCTGAATGACTATAGACAGATAGCTCTTCCATCTGTTATTATAAAATGTTTTGAGAAACCGATGCCAAAGCAAATAAAACCCATCGTTCTTAGCAACTTTGTCCTCAACCAATTAAATTGATGCGCCTACAAAGCACATCAATCCATAGAAGATGATTTTGCCACTGACCGTCATACTGAATTAAGCCACTTAAGACTAGAAGGGGACAGAGGAGAAGATGTTCTATTAATTACAACCTCTGTTTTCAACATTGTTCTCTATATCTGGCTGGTTACCAAACTGCTAGGGCTAGACTTTATCCTGCTTCTCGGCACGAGAATCCCACAGGGGTGTGTGCTCGATATGCTGCTCTTCTCCCTGTATCTTCACCAATCCTGCAACACAATGCAATAGTGGAGTATACAAAAGTGGCGATATTGTGTAATGACGACACGCACTAAAGACAAGAAATAGGTTTATAAACTGCTGCGTGGACAATAACTACAAACTCAACAGTAAAAATACAAAAGCTGTCATCAATGATTTATGAAGATACCATGAGGTCCACAACGCTTATGATTTTCACAGAGAAGGAGCAGAGGTTTACCCACTTTAAATTCCATGTCAGTTCAGATCTGAAATGGACAGTCCATTAAAAAAGGGCTCAACAGGGGTCTACTTTTGTCTGCACGCAGAAAAAGAAAAACCTGTCTTGACCTGTGTTCAAGTAAAATTGTTTTAACATGATTATCCGGTATGCAATCTGCACATAAGCTGACTGAAAGATGCCCATTGTCAGCTATGAAAACACAAAGAAAAATAACTGAACTCCCGCTGTGCTCTTAGGAGGACATTTTCCGGACTTGTTTCCTCTGCAGGGCCCACGGCATCCTGGCAGACTCCGCCCATCAATGTGAGCACCTGTTTTTCTCTTACCATCCGAGAGACTTTGAACTCTGAAACAGCCAAACGCAATGGAACAGAAAAGCGCTGGAAACTTCAAAACACAACTAATGCAAAAGAAAAACATTACAGAAGAAATGTTGATTCAATCACAGAAAATAGAAGCAAAATGGAAAATTCATAAAAAAACAGCAAGTTAAAATAAGGCTTCAAATTTACGTTATAAAAATGGGAAATAATCCATTAACAGAGAGGGGGGTCAGAATTAATATATACAACCAAATAAAATTACAGTAAATCATTCAGATGCTATTAAATGCTACTTGTACACATAGTCTGCAGGTAATTCCTCATTCCAAGGTTCCCTATTTAGTCTCAGATTATTAAAAACAGTTGCATGTAATGTTTTACACTCTTAACTCGTGTCTTAATAGTGTGTTCTCAGATTTTTTTAAACATTTCTGAGACACTAGATCCAGCAAGTATCCAACTTTGATATGGCATTGTCTTATCTAAAATTTTGCCTTGAGGTGAGCAAACTACAGACTGCGGGCTTTATACAGCCCCTCGAGCTTTTTAATCCAGCCCGCCAACCTTGTCTAATTAAAGAAATATGATCAAATCCCATTACAATATGCCAACGTTTTAATTTCAGACCAAGTTGCAGTCATGATGCAACTTGCAGACACAAAAACATGCAGAGATAAATAAAAAACATTAACAGTTGATATTTCACCAATTTTGTTAATATCAAGTTTTTACCTAGTTTGTGTGTGTGTGTGTGTGTGTGTGTGTGTGTGTGTGATTTTAAAGGATTGTATAGGATTTATAGGGATTTTAGTGGATATCATGGATTTCATTGGACTATCATATTTCTTTTAAGACATGTTGATCACAGCCCCGTATGTAAATGTGATGTGTGACTTTATTAATCCTTTTATTCATTTTTATAGGCAGTCAGGCCTTCTTATGTCTCCTGCTATATTTTGACCCATGGAGCCTCAAGCACTTTGAGCATGTCTTTATGGTTTTAGGTGTATTTTTACATAGTTTACGCAGGTATGTATGTGCCTTAAACCTCTGCTAAACAAACTTTCCTACGAGTATAAATAAAATAACCTTGAATTTTATTTTAATCTCTTGACTTCCATTCATTTTCTACCCTTTCTATTGTCTAACCCTGACCCTAACCCTAGAACTAGCCTAAAAGAAGAGGTGTTTAGTAACCAGTTACATTTTCACAGTTACGTTTACTTGAGTAACTTTTTGAACAAAACTTACTTCTGGGAGTAAGTTTAATGCATCGTACTTCTTATTTTTACTTGAGTAAATGTTATAAAGAAGTATCGCTACTCTTACTTGAGATCCACTGTGAGTAACTTTACTGAATAAAGAGCAAACTTGTTTCAACCAAAAATGCACCAGAGAGACACACATCTACAGTTTATATTAAAGTGAAATTTCCTTTTTGTACACAAGTTTTGCTGTTGTAACTGTATCTGCTGACCTCATCGAGGCATTTACAGGTTAAGTAACCATATAGTAAACAGTAGATATTGTTATAGGAAGTACTTTACACTGTCCTAACTTACTGTATATACATTTACTGCTTGGTTTGTTTTACCTGATCTACAACACTGACGGGGCGGGGAAGCCGTGTTCGGCTCAGCTCTTCTACTACGTCAGGACAGCCGCAGGACCGGGTAAATACCTCTTGCTGCGTTAAACTTTTTTACTCCATCATGATACATTGAAATCGGGGACATTTCTGGGGACAAGTCATCCAAAACGGGGATTCAGGGACATCTGGTCACCGCTTGCTTCGCTGCAAGCCGCCATTGTTGTCTGAATCCAAACAGTCGCTTCTGTTATCTGTCACATCTACAAAAATCCCGCCCAGTGATCCTGATTGGCTCGTCTATTTTATGGGGGTATAGAAATCCCTCCCAATGGAGCGATTCTAGATGGATGTGTGGAGCCAGAACTACAGGCCCATCTCAAACCTCCCCTTTATCAGTAAGATTATTGAAAAAGCTGTATTTCAACAATTGAACACCTTCTTAACAACGACCAGCTGCTTTCATGTTTTCCAGTCAGGTTTCCGTGCTCACTACAGTACAGAGACCGCCCTTATCAAGGTGTTTAATGACATCCATATAAATACAGACTGTGGAAGAACCACCGTGCTGGTTCTATTGGACCTCAGTGCAGCATTTGATACTGCCGATCACTCCATTCTGTTAGAACGCCTGGAGAACTGTGTCAACCTCTCTGGTACAGCTCTCCACTGGTTTAAATCCTGCTTAAAGGACAGGGACTTTTTTGTATCAGTAGGTAACTTTACATCAGAGATGACAAAAATCACATGTAGGGGTTCCCCAAGGGTCCATTCTAGGTCCCCACCTTTTCAATATCTACATGCTCCCTCTTGCTCAGATAATAAAAAACAACATCAGCTACCATAACTATGCAGACGACACACAGCTTTACATCACCATGTCACCAGGTGACTATTAACCAGTTCAGGCACTTAGTAAATGTTTAGAAGAAATCAATGCCTGGATGTGCCAAAATTTTCTTCAGTTGAATAAAAACAAAACAGACTATTGTAATTCCTTACTATCAGGAAGTCCACAAAATGCAGTTCAAAGCCTTCAGCTGATCCAAAATGCTGCAGCAAGAGTTCTGATGAAAATCAACAAGAGGGATCATATTTCTCCAATTTTAGCTTCCCTTCATTGGCTTCCTGTTAAATCAAGAATAGAATTTAAAATTCTTCTTCTAACGTATAAAGCCCTTAATAATCAAGCTCCATCATATATATCAGAGCTCTGATTACCCCGTATGTTCCTAACAGAGCACTTCGCTCTCAGACTGCAGGTCTGCTGGTGGTTCATAGAGTCTCTAAAAGTAGAATGGGAGGCAGATCCTTTAGCTATCAGGCTCCTCTCCTGTGGAACCAACTCCCAGTTTTGGTCCGTGAGGCAGACACCCTGTCTACTTTTAAGACTAGGCTTAAAACTTTTCTTTTTGACAAAGCTTATAGTTAGAGTGGCTCATGTTACTCTGAGCTACCTCTATAGTTGTGCTGCTATAGGCTTAGGCTGCTGGAGGACATCATCTAATTTTCTCACTCTATAGAGTTCTACTGTTCTTCAATTATGCAATGTGTGTCGTCATTTCAGCTTTTAACTTTTTGTTCTCTCTCTTTTTTCTTCATAGTAGGTACACCTGGTCTGGCGTTCTGTTAACTGTGACATCATCCAGAGAAAACGGCTCACCCGCTACTACCATCTAATGTAGAACAGATTACTAGATCAATGTGTGCTTCTGTGCTTTTTTGTTTCTCTTGTTGTGTCTCTGCTCTGTCTTCTGTAACCCCAGTCGGTCGAGGCAGATGACCGTTCATACTGAGCCTGGTTCTGCCGGAGGTTTTCCTTCATGTTAATGGGTGGTTTTTCTTCCCACTGTCGCTTCATGCTTGCTCAGTATGAGGGATTGCAGCAAAGCCATGTACAATGCAGACGACTCTCCCTGTAGCTCTACGCTTCTCTAGGGGTGAATGCTGCTTGTCAAGACTTTGATGCAATCAACTGGTTTCCTTATATAGGAAATCTTTGACCAATCTGTATAATCTGACCCAATCTGTATAATATGATTGAACTTGACTTTGTAAAGTGCCTTGAGATGACATGTTTCATGATTTGGCGCTATATAAATAAAATTGAATTGAATTGAATTGAATGTCTCAGCAGGATCTGGAAAAACTAATCCATGCGTTTATATTTAGTAGAATTGATTACTGCAACGGTGTTTTCACAGGTCTGCCTAAAAAGTGGATCAGACAGCTGCAGCTGATCCAGAACGCTGCTGCCCGCATCCTCACTAAGACTAAGAAAGTAGAGCACATCACCCCAGTTCTAAAGTCCTTAAACTGGCTCCCTGTATCTCAGAGAATAGACTTTAAAATACTTCTGTTAGTCTATAAATCCTTAAATGGCTTAGCTCCTAAATACATCACAGACTTGTTATCAGTGTATCAACCCTCCAGACCACTAAGGTCTTCTGGCTCCAGCCTACTCTGCATACCTAGAACCAGAACTAAACACGGAGAAGCAGCATTAAGTTCCTATGCTCCACTTATCTGGAACAAACTTTCAGAAAACTGTAAAGGTGCTGAAAGCCTGAGATCCTTTAAATCAAGATTAAAAACAAATTTGTTTAGGATTGCCTTCAACTGTTCTAGTTAACTGAAACACCGCAAGTGTTTTTTTAATGTTCTATTTTCTATCTACATTTTATTCCTACTTGCTTTATTCAGTTTTGTTTTGCTATATTTTAATCATGTAAAGCACTTTGCATTGTCTTTGTACTGAATTGTGCTATATAAATAAATTTGCCTTGCCTCTGCGGAACTACATCCATCTGGCGAGAGTCAGGTTAACTCTTTACTTTGACTTGAGTAAAAATATGTTGAAGTAGTGCTACCCTTACTTAGTGTTACTTGAGTAAAATTTCTGTCTACCCTTCTTAAACTGCTTCAAACTGTTCCACATTCTTACTCCACAGAAAGAAATACAAAAGCTTTTATAAGTTGTATGATTAATCATTAAACCAACACCCTCTCCCTTTTAGCAAATCATTGTTTGAATATTATTTGCTAATAAATATTTTTTTTGCTTTGAATTTTATTATTACAATTTGTTTCTCCGAAAGATCAGTAAATTTGAATAATTTTGAAGGCAAAAATAATTAATTGGTGTGGTCCCTTATACCCAGCTCCATCAATGATATGTACTATTTATTTTGCACAATGTATTTTGGTTGTATTACAATTTTAGAATTATTGCTCCAAGCCACACACAGTTATTGAAATAAGGAAGAAATATCAAACTGTGTAGAATAAGTATTATTTTAAAAACAAAAAATAAGAATTCCATCTGAAGAAAAAAGATGAAATAAAAGGAAAACATTCAGATGAACAACAGATGAATTAAAAACCAAATATAATTTGCTGCAGAAAGCTGAGCAGATTAATACATTTTCCAAGGATATTTTGAGAGATGTGTCAAATTGATGCTTAACCATTTTAACGCCTTTCCTTTCTTCGTGGCGATCAAAATAACTTGGGTCTGTTTTTTGATGATAGCACCCATAGAAACACAAATGATCTTTTCACAACAGTTATATCCCAAGAATGTTATCTGCGCTTTTTTGAGTAACAAACAAAATCAATTTGTTGTGTATAAAAATAGTATACAAGCCTCTGTCTGACTCAAACCTTTTGCTGTCTCTGCCTTCTTTTCTTCCTGGATTGTTCAGTATTTATCTGCATCCATAATCAAATAAAGGCATTTTGGTTATAGGCCAAAATGTTTCATTTGATCTCATCTAAGCGTCTTTTCTCATATAATTCTGTTGTCCCCCATAGATTGTTGTAAATTTCAGAGGGGGCTTTTGTTTTCTTTCAACTATGGTTTTCTTCTTGCCAGTCTTCTTCTGTGTAGTTCAGCTGTGTGGCATTATGCGACATCTTCAATATCAGTTTGAAGCAGGAGAAAGTACGAGACCCGTGGAAGACCTGTGTGGTACCAGTGCCTAAGATCGCACACCCAAAGGACCTCAGCTGCTACACGCGGGTAGCACTAACATCACACCTGATGAAGACCCTCGAGAGGCTGATCCTTCACCCCCTGGTGAGGTCTTCATTGGATCCACTGCAGTTTGCTTACCAGCCTGGCATTGGGGTGGATGATCATATCATCTTTCTCCTACACCAAGCTCTGGCCCACTGGGAGAAACCTGGAAGCACCGTGAGCCCTGGACCCAGTCCTTTGGGAGACAAATGACTGCAAGAAAAATCACATCACTGACAATGTCTTCCACCCCATGCATGGAGCTGTTCCAGAGCTGGAGAGCTCTTTCAGTGACAGACTGCTGCTCCCTAGAAAGCTCAAAAGAGCGCTTCTGAAGGTCCTTGGTCCAGGCTGCTTGCTAGACTTTATAGTCTCTGCTGCTCCCGACAAACTTAATGTGTTTACAATATGCTAAGGGTTGCTTAGGTTCTGATCTGATCAATAATCTTTTAAAGTCTCTCAGATGCTGAAGTGCATTTGCACATTTTTTATCTTCTCTGGCAGTGTTTGTACAGTCATGCATATTGCATAGTTTTTCTTACATTGTTCTGCTAATTCTGCTGGCTTTCTTCTGTTTAACTTGTAAATTGTGTTTTTTTATGCAATGTATGCATTTTTAGCCCATATTATCAATGAATAATTGCGCAGCATTTTTTTCCCCTTTCTGATAAGCTCATTCTCTTCTGCTTCACAACTTAACTTTAAGTAAGCTTTTTTATTAATATTAGTTAATCTAGTGTGTAACTCTGGTGTGTCCTGTCTACATGTTCTGCCACTGTCACACCATTTCCCATTGAATAAAATATACAATAAAGGTATTTCTATTCTATTCTATGACCACATTTTTATGAAACTAATATCTTTCCAGTGAAAAGATTATCCCACCTGAGCTCTGGATTTCTGCAGCTCCTCCACCGTTGCAATGTGCCACTTCTTTGAATAATCAGAAATAACTGCTTCATACATCTCCACAACTTTCTCCCAGACCTGTCTGCTATCTACCTTGGTCTTCATGATGCTGTTTGTTTGCTAATGTTCCCTAAGTAATCTCTGAGGCCAGAAACAGGACAGCTGCATTTATTCTTTGATCAAACACACAGGTGGACTCTTTTTATCGATGAGATCATTTCTATAGGCTGTTGGATAAAATTGACTTGATTTTATCTGCCAGCTTACAAGTGTTGTCAACTAAGAAATTGTTTTATTGAATAAGCTCATGGTCACAGTATTTGCAGTAAGCTTTATCATTTTTTTAAAATTTCATGACGTTTCTTTGCCCTTCACGGTACGCGTTACCGTTTAGGCCTAAAACAAGGCACATAGAACTCCCATACCCATTGTCAGTCGAATGTTGGATTCTCTCCGTGATGAGAGATTTTTTAGAGGTTTTGAGACCAGCAACTAGGGGGAAACTTTTAGATATTCTTATGAAACTTCCTTTTTTTCTCTAAATATCAGCAGTTAGGCAGGAAGGCATGTGAGGGAAGAGCCCCAAGTTCCATATTTGAACATGCATGACTACAATTGCTGCTTTTAACGTCCGGATTCATTTGAGGACAGATTTCATAGAGCAGTCAGATGAGCGGCTGTGGTGGGTGTCTGGTCTTAGAGATGATGCCCTATTTTTTTTTTTTACTTGCTTGTTATCTCATTGTGTGTACGATAAGCAAGAGAGAAGCTCTTCATTCAGGCCCATCAAAACCAGGACTAAAGAATTAAGGGCACTGAATGTCAACCAGCTCCAGTTTTTTTAATCTTTTATTTCCCGGGGCTAAAGGGTCTGTCATGTTTCCTCTTTAAAAAAAAAAAAAATCACAGGAAACATGACTTAGTGTACTGTAATAAACCAAACCCGCTGTTGCATAGATTCATGCAAACCAAAAACGTTGTGGCAGCACAAAATGAACCCTGCCTAAGGGAAATCATGTACAGCTATAATAACTTTTAATACAGTAGTAATATGTAGCTGATGGCCCACAAAATAGCTAATCTACTACAGTGGCTGAAGATCAGAATCATTAATATTTTATAAAAATGCATCCCACTTTGCTACTGATGATTATGATACCTAATGAATGAAATGGTTGCCCATGATAACTCTCATTGCTGCCATTATAGATATAAAAGTCTACTAAATATGCATCATTTGACTCCTGACTGATCATACAGTGGCAATTAAGGTATTAATATGTATGTTTGTGCTATCAACAAACATATTGTCAAAATCTTATTCAGATGTCTTCCATCTAGGGTATCTACATGGCCACACGATTTTACTTCACACTTCACATCACATTGCTTTTATTCTGTTTTATTTTCCTATATTTTAATCATGTAAAGCACTTTGCATTGTCTTTGTATTGAAATGTGCTATATAGATAAATTTGCCTTGCCTTGCCTCAAGTACAATGTCTCCAAAAATAGCAAAACTGTTGGGAACTACTGCTAAGCCTTGAAAGCAAAGAGTCACTATCTGTTTGGTTTTCTGAACAACGACAGATGTCAACGGCAGGACACTTATCTGAACAGTTTAAGTTCAACAAACCACATTATTAAATGATTATGTAAATACTGTAAAAGTCTAGATTGGAACTCTTTCCTTTTTAAGTAGGGTGCAAGAGGCATGAGCAGGATTACATAATATCTGTGATGGTAGTACCATATAGGTCAAAATGTGTTCACTTACTTTTTTATTAAGAAATGTTTCCTAAATGTCATAACTGTTTAAACTGGACTCCCAGCTGACATTGATGGGTGTTAGATTCTAACAAAACGGACCAAAAACTTACACCTTTAGTTTGATGTATAACATAATCCTTTTTTGAAGCACCTTTTGATGTTATTACAGCTTGCAGTGTTTTTGAGTAGGAGTCTTACAAGATGTCACAGCTTGACAAGGTTATATTTACTCAGCCTTCATTGCAAAAAAAGGCAAAAAAATCTGTCAATCTAACAGTAGGCAATCAAGATGTTGCCCTCCTCATGCTGCATTGTGGTTATTGTCTTCTTTAAGTGATGTGATGTGTGTTAATTTTTTGCGTCAAACATACTTTGGCAAATTTAGCCAAATTTAGTTTGTTTTTTGGAGACATCAGATGGGGTTTTGGGAAATTTAGCCCGGTTTGAATTTTTTGTCTTCAGAAAATGACTGGCTTGCCTCCCTACCCATAGCCAGACCAAATGGAGAATACAGGTGACTATCATGGCCAGTTCTTGGCAGAAATCCCAGAAGCTCCTTTGACAATGCTGTATGCTTTCGGCAGCCGCCCTGCCTGGTTTACTTCTTGTCCTTTTATGCACGTTGGATGAACATTCAACTCTTAGCAAATTCAGTGGACACATTTTGCCCATTAGATGATGGCTGTCTTCATGGTGTCCCATGGTTTACTTAATGCCTTGGCGACTCTAGCGTACTTTTCTCCTAATGTATCTGTCGTGGTCATGGCACCCCTCTCATACTTCAGAAGCTCTCTGCAGGCAATGGATTTGAAATAAGATAAAACAAGAATTCCTTTATTGTCCCGAGATGAGGAAATTTGCGTGTGACAGTGGCAAACACAAACAGTTACACACAATCACAAGCAATGAAAAAGAGGAGAAAAAAAGAACAAACTAGTCTAACCTAAAATTCAATTCAATTCAATTTTATTTATATAGCGCCAAATCATGAAACATGTCATCTCAAGGCACTTTACAAAGTCAAGTTCAATCATATTATACAGATTGGGTCAGATTATACAGATTGGTCAAAAATGTCCTATATAAGGAAACCAGTTGATTGCATCAAAGTCCCGACAAGCAGCATTCACTCCTGGGGAAGCGTAGAGCCACAGGAAGAGTCATCTGCATTGTTCATGGCTTTGCTGCAATCCCTCATACTGAGCAAGCATGAAGCGACAGTGGGAAGAAAAACCACCCATTAATGGGAAAAAAAACCTCCAGCAGAACCGGGCTCAGTATGAACGGTCATCTGCCTCGACCGACTGGGGTTACAGAAGACAGAACAGAGACACAACAAGAGAGACAAAAAAGCACAGAAGCACACATTGATCTAGTAATCTGTTCTACATTAGATGAAATTAGCTCTAAGGAAATGCCAAAAATGGGAGATAAAAGTAAATACCAGCGTAAATATTGCACAGCGTAAAATATTTAATGGTGGAAAACACTCTAATTCTATTTGCAGTATGCATGATAGTGCAACAGGCTACCGAAGTAGCTAAGTTTATGTTAGCATATGGGAAACAGTGTAAATGAGTCATGATTGGATCAGAACCTGTGCAACCATTAGCGAGAAGTAAACAGTTATTTAGTCTGTTGGGAGCAGCAGAGATTATAAAGTCCAACTGTAGCAAGGAATGAACGACCTGCGGCAACGCTCCGTAGGGCATCTGCTCAGTCTGTTGCTGATAGAGCTCCCCAGCTCTGCAGCAGCTCCATGCATGGGATGATAACTTTTTTGTAAAAGCCTACTAGAACATCTGCAAATTATATTGCACTTTAATCAGACCTTTTTGTCAGGTTGGTACTGAATGTTATTTATTATTTACTGAATTGAACATTGAATTTTGAACACAGCCACTTCCTCATTTACCTACCCAACCAGAGTATTGTATGTTTTTTCTGTTATTTGCCTTCCCCTTTTTTTCTTTTTGTTATTTAATCTTGTTGTACTGGTCATAAGTCATGTTAAATGTTGAATAGATTCTGAATTGATTTATCTTGGTCTCATTTATAGATTTCACAAAAAAGGGCATTTCAGAATGGGTAGGTACCCTTTTATGAGCCACTTTTCGTAATAACAAGAAAACAGCAGATGGAACTTGATGTAAAATAACGTGAAATAATGACTGCATATGAGTCAATGTCAATGAGCAAAATGTCCAACTCCAAAGAGTGAAAAGGTGTTGCGTCTGCAGTTGGCCCCGCTGAATTGGAATCAGCGTATTCACTCTCAGGCAGCTTCTTCTGAAGCTGTAACCTATCCATCAAGGGTTAAAGGAAGTGGCCGGAGAAAATGGGTAGAGTGAATAGTAATTTGCAACAACACCAGCAAAGTTACACGACTTTGGGTAAACTTCCCGTAAAGTACATGTAAAGTAGTTCCTGAACCATTTGATGATGGATTTGCTATGTAGGAGACTTCACAGAGCAGGAAGATTGTCCACTTCCTTGAATGTTGCAAGACAAAGTCCAATTCAATGGCTGGAGTCTCTGAGCATTGGCAGGCTACCCAAGCTCAGAAAGCTTTTCTCATTTACATCATATTGACAAGAATAACAAGCTATTCTGCAGTCATGTGGAAAAGGCTGGACTTTTCAGCATACATCTTCATTTCATTTATCACAAAATGAAAACATTTAGAAAACAGTACTGAGCTAAATGTTTGCAACAAGGATTCCTGTGAAAATTAACAGAAAGAACAGCTTTAGTTTTATACAGTTCACTATCTGAGATGTCGATCTCTTGGCACTTAATTCACTTCATGAACTAACTGATGCTGCTTTGTCAGCTCTCACTGATTCCTAACAAGTATACAAATTAGCTTTTTATGTCCATATATATGTAGCAAGTGTTTTCTTCTTAAGATTTTGTTTTTCTGCTTAGTAATGAGGAACAAAGCTATAAACCCAAATGTACTCAAGTGAAAAAAACAACAACTTTAATGCATTTAACTTTTAGATTTACATGGATGTGCTTACAAAATATATGATATGGCATATGTTTCTTTGATAAAAGCAGACTTTAAAGGGTTGTCCAGATTTATTTCTATGAGATTATGTGAGGTAAAGCTTAGTAGTTTTACACAACAAGTCGTAGGCATTGTTTAGATCCCAAAAATAAACTAACTAAAAGTACGCTCTAATTCACCCGTTTTGTCACGCTGGTAGGCGAGAACAGTACTGTTTTTGCCCACCACCGTGACCCGGATGTTGCTTGTGACGTCACGCGTGAATTGGTCTTTTGGACAAAGTCGTCAGACACTGGGCTGTGGCTGCTTTTACTCTCTTTAAGAAGACTAACAATAACAGAATAATCTGCATACTTGAAGATTAACCTGTTATCGTATTTACTCTGACACTCATTTGTGTATAGAATAAAAAGTAGAGGTGACAGTACGAGAAGAACTGAAAAGGATGGAACAAACCATATCTCCAAATAGGTCTTGTTCTTTTTTGTTTTTGTTGTTGTTATTTGTTTCTTTTACCTGATAAACAGTATTTACCAGTAAAAACAGACTTAGCAAGCCATTGCAGAAGGTACAATAAAATGTATTTTCTGAGGAAATATTTACATCTCTGTCTGGATCTGAAAATAAGCTATGTATCATTTCATTTCTTTTCCAATTTTAGGTAAATAAAAGAAAACATTTGCACCTATTAAGCTTATTGTCTCTGTCGGTGCTCAGAGATACATGACACTAAACTGGAATCTGCCTTGAAAAGTTCAAGGAAGTGGGCAATTTTCCTGTAGTTCTTAAAAGTCTCTCAGATACCAGATCTATCATCATACTCATCAGGAACTCCATTTAGAGGAAGTTTACCCACTTCCTTGAACTTTGGAGGACTCGTTACAAATGACTGTTTGTTTGCATCTGATTATTCATACATACACTTCCTGCAACCTTGTATGGCTTAGCTTCATATGAAGTCTTCTTATTCTACTCTTTTTCTATTGATGGAAACCTGTGTAAATAACATCTACTTCTTTTATTAAGCAATATTGAATGTATTTGTCCCTTGGAGAACATGGAAATAATGCTAAACCTGCTGTTCACAAGGCAGATCATGCATCAGCTATGACTATTGTTTATTCAACATAAGCTAGTAAATGTGTTATATAGTTGTAGACTACCCAGAACTCTACAGTAGCAGCACTGTACAGCAGGTCAATGAACTGTGACAGAACCAGAACAGTCTAAACACAACTGTGCTTCAGCCTATAGGGCAGTGGTCTCAATCTCCACTCTTCAAGGCTGCTGTCCTGCCACTTTTAGGCCCAGTCCACATGTAGCCAGATATCTGGTAAATTACTACATTTTATACCTAAAAACTACATTTGAAAACTCAATTTTATATCACTAAAAATGATTTTTCCTTAAAAAACTCCAGTCACTCCGGGTAAACGGCCCCCATGTGTCTGGCATGTTTTAAAAAAATGCTCAGCGACGTATTTGTGCAGGTTTTTGTAGATGAAAACACTTCTGAAAGTGATCCCGCATGTACTATATTATTTTCAAAAATGATGCAGGTGGGATTAGCTTTTATAAAGACTCGGTTACATGTGTACAAGGCCAAAGGTGCATCTCTGCTTCAATGCAACGGACAATATGAGCTCATAAGCAGACCTCTGCGGAGTTTAACTGCAGGCTAGTGAGGCCAATTGATCCAGACGTGTCGGGCAAGGGACACATTTAAAAGTTACTGCATACTGGCCCTCGAGGATTTCAGTTTGAGACCGTTGGTTCAGGAGAAGGAAGAACCCACAGCTAATGGGCAGAGAGTGAGCTGAGATGAGCAAAGTCAATCTTAAAAAACCATGTGACTGACAAAACTGAATGTCTCAAACGGTTCATGCCCTGGGGCAAAGAGTTCTACACGATACTTTCAACTCAATAAACCTCTTTCATCTTCAGACAGGTTTTCTGGACTTTCAGACATTTCTCCGACTCTAGCCCACAAAGTGCAACTCAGACGTCATTCCTTCCACACTTTTTCAAGTGGTTTTCATTGTAACTGGGCTGGTAAATTTAAAGATTATACTCGGTTAACTGCTGACTGTCTCAAAGTGGGTACAGCTTGAAATGATCTATCATCTATAAAAGAACCTTGAACTTTGCAATTGCGTCTTCACTGATGTATTAGAATTTTGGACCACACTCTTAGCTTTTCCTTTTTTGTCTAAAGCAATTCAGATGACCACCTGACAACAGAATCTGAAGTTTATCAGTCAAGTTTTAAATGATGTCACAACATTGAATTGAATATATCTTACCATGATTTGTTTTATGAGCCCTAGTGATTAGTGTGACAATGGACAATAAAGGTTCCAAGTCTTTCCTGAATTAGGATATCCCTTCAAGGTAAGGGTTAATGTTGAGTTTGTTCCCTCTATATGATGTGTATTATGCTATATTTTAAGAATTACAATGGTTACAGATTGGAGGTACAGTTGTTCAACCAACGCACAGTCTACTGTGTATATAGCTTCTGTATATATATTTCTATTCTATTTTATTTTGTTTTGTCTGCACCATCAACACCAAGTCAAATTCCTTGTAAGTGCAAAACTCCTTGGCAATAAACTTGATTCTGATTCTGATTGTATAAAATTATTTTCGTGTTATACTTTACACAATAACATCACTGTGTTGTATTTTATTGTAAATAACAGCCATCGACAAAGGTCTGATCAGGTATAATGTGATCCTATACAAGTGCACATTCTTGGTTTTAATTATACTAAACTTCAAATTAGGTGTTTTGATTTTCCCCATTTTACTGTGTTTATATCTGCCAAATTGTTCCCACGTTTACATTTTTTAATTTGTTGTTCCCCTAAGGCAGCCTGTTTCAGAAGACTTTGAACTGGATTTCACTCAATGGCCAAGAATCTGTTCTTTGCTTTCTTTTATTTTAAAAGTTGGATGCTAACAAGAAAACCCAAAAAAGCTTCAAGAAAATGTAACCCAATAAACTAAAATCAATTAACACAACTTCAAAATTAAATACTTTTTCAACTAATAAAAATTAACCTTGAAATTAAGTATAAAATACCCACATTTAAGGCACCCAAGTAAAGTAATCATGTTTAAAGCACCATATGGTGATAATTTTAAACTTGGACTTTAGCAGCTTTTAAATGCACACAATCATATTTACACAAATGAATTTTAGTTTTAACAATACGCTTTTTATCTGCACTTTGATAAATGTGTACCACTTGCAATTTATGCTCTGACAGCTACTTTAGCAGAGGAACCTCGCGATCTCCCGGTCTATCAGACAGCTGCAGCTGCCCATGTCCTCACTAAGACTAAGAAAGTAGAGAACATCACCCCAGTTCTAAAGTCCTTACACTGGCTCCCTGTATCTCAGAGAATAGACTTTAAAATACTTCTGTTAGTCTATAAATCCCTGAATGGCTTAGAACCTAAATACATCACAGACTTGTTATCAGTGTATCAACCATCCAGACCACTAAGGTCTTTTGAAACTTCCAGAAAACTGTAAAAAAAGTGCTGAAAGCCTGAGTTCTTTTAAAACAAGATTCAAACACATTTGTTTAGGATTGCCTTTAAATGTCAATGTTAAAGCCTGTAGTCCAACTTCTCTCATATCTTAATCTGCTGCTACTATTGCACTGCAATGTGTTTTACTCCATAATGTTTTTCTTTCCTAAATAATTGTTCATGTACAAAAAATGTTTTCTCTTTGAGATTTTTTTCTTTTTTTGATGGCCACTCCAAAACTGCGACCAAATGCTTCAAATTATGCTCAATTTGAAACGTTGCCAATGTCTTAGCTGATGTTTTAAGATTTTGCTTCAATATTTCAAGTTTTCTTTCCTCATGATGCCATCTAGTTTGAGAAATGTTTCTCCTGCAGGAAACCAGCCCAGCAACCTCACGCTGCTACCTCTGTACTTCACAGTTGGGATGGTGTTCCGAGGCTTGCCAGCTTCCTACTTTTTGGTCATTAGGGCCAAACACTTCAGTTCTAATTTGATCAGACCACAGGACATGTCTCCCAATATTAAGGTTTGTGCCTCTAAGTGAAACTGAAACTATAATCTTGCTTTTTCTGTCAGTTTTGGGGGTAATGGCTTCTTCATTGCTGGGTGACATTACAGTCCATGACACCCTCTTATAGCTCCTTCAGCTGCCTCTTCACGAGGTCTTTTGATTTTGTTTTTGACAGACATTTTGACAGACTTTTATCCTTTGAACACATAGCCCATATACCTCCTGAACAGTATACTGGCTCTAAACTCCAATCTAGGAATCTAAAAAAAAAAATGTGTCCTGTAAAGGTCCTAACTGTTTCTCTCAATATCTACACTGATTTCTATTAATTCTCTTTCTTTAATTTTCTCTTAATTTCTTTTGAAATTCCATCCATCCATCCATTTTTTTAACACATCTATCCCTTGGTGGGGTCACAAGGGGTGCTGGAGCCTAGCTCCAGCTGTCAATGGGCGAGAGGCGGGGTACATTCTGGACAGGTCGCCAGTCTATCACAGGGCAACACAGAGACTAACAGGACAAACAACTATACACGTGCACACACTCACACCTAAGGGGAATTTAGAGACACCAATTAACCTAAGTCATGTTTTTGGACTGTGGGAGGAAGCCAGAGTACCCGGAGAGAACCCACGCATGCACAGGGAGAACATGCAGAACAACCCAGGTCAAGGGTAGGACTTGAACCCAGGACCTTCATGCTACATGGCAACAGGGTTACCCACTGCCCCACTATGCAGCCCTTCTTTTGAAATTTTCTTTCATTTTTTGGCATTGAGCTTGAGAGAAATTAACCTGCACATGTAAAGGTATTTTAAGGCAACAGATGATAATGTCATCTGGGCCTTTCCAAACTGTATAACTGAAAAATTTTTTAAAACATCAATTCTCAAATTTTAAATATAAATAATGTTGTTAATCCTGAATTACCTAAACAGTTTGATGCTTGTTGCATCTCTTGACAACTTGAGACTAAAATCAGCGAATGGCTGTGTAATCAGACAGCCCAGGTCCAATTCTGCTTAGTGCCCTAAGCAGAATTTCCTTGGAGGGACCAATTCTGGATTATCTCATGGTTAGCCAGGCATTATAAGATCCCAAAGCCAGTTTGCATTCTGTGCATTTAATATAAAACTTTTCATAGGTAACTAGCCGACAAGAAATCCCTTGACTCCAATAGAAAACAAGATAATCCAAGGTGTATTAAATCAGTCAGTTTAGTGTTAATTTAGTTTAAATGTTTATTTAACCATTCACCCTTTAAATAATGTCTTCTTCTTTGGTTTGGTTTCAATCTTCACTGGTCAACCACCATTCTTAATCTAGGTCATTTTAAACATGTAACAGGAAAATAAGCAAAAACAGTTAATTATGATCAAATCAATTAAAGAATTTAAAGATTTCGTGAACTCTCTCTCACCTGGTTCTGGTCCTGAGAACCCTGAGACAACAAGGTTTCCAATCACCTATATGGTTCATGGTTTCTGTCAGGCAACTCCGAAAAGACTTTAGGCTGAAGACTTTGCAGCGCCTTACACATGAGATTTTACGTGAAGGATGGTGAACATCTGCAAAAATCATTGCGGTTAAAAACATTGAACATGCATAGATTCACTCTGGTTTGTTATCTGAAGATCATTACCCTCATCGCTGCTTGTATCAGCCTCTGCTGCACCATCGTGGCTCATGGTTAACCAGTGTTATGTTGTGACTCAAACATATAGGGCAACAGGCACTCTTGCTCTGTCATAGTTTTGTTTCTGTAGTTAAAAACTGGGTGGAAAACAAATGCTCTGAAATCCACTATGGAATCCGTTAAAAATTGCTTGTTGTAGCGTAGTGTTTACTGAAGCCAAGAAAAGTCCACCTGAGAGCCGAGCGGAGCCAGCCCTCAGTGTTCGTTGTGATCCTGGTCACGTACCGTCTGCTGCTGCAACCCCCCCATCTGTTCACCATGCACAAACACTGTTTCCTTTTGGCTTCTTAGTGTACGTTATGAGAAACTTTGGGTTTTGGCCAAGTCCTGCATTTGAAAATCCTACTTGTTTTACAATAATTGAACATTTGCAGTCAAGTGTAGCCCTGTGCAGAGCAGAAACCATTGCTGTTTATTTACTCCGGTGTGAAAGAACCCAAAGGCAATGACTTTAATCAAGCTAATCAACGTCGTCCTAAGCATTTACTTGGTTAAAAATTAATTACGATTAAGCTTGTCCCTCCTTGATTAACGTATTGAGGTTACAGCCTTATCTTAAACACTCAGGATGGTCCTTTAAATTCAAAAGCTACGTGTTAGACCAGGGTCCCTTCAAAGTTGAAGTCCAGAGTCCAGGTGACGGAATAGAGATGTGCTGCGTGAACTCATATAAAACTATGAATTTGATTCACTGATTGACTCTGCCCCAAACTGTCGCTTTGTGATCAAAGTCACTCAACTCTAAACAAAGTGGTGCGGCAAAATGTTCACTTTTTATTTTAATATTGATATATTACTCAGAAGTATATTGCCTGTGTAAAGTGAATGTCTTCTAACAGCTGGGTCATTCCTGGGTGTGCTATCGTAGGCAGGGGGGGGGGGGTGTCTGAGGAATACTCTAGCCCGGTTTAGTGTGTTGAGCTCCAGTGTTGTTGGACAGGCTGGAAAAATGCTGGAAAAATCCACTGTCCCATTATAGACTGCTGAGTGGGGCAAATTCCTGGTCATTTGGGCCTGTTGCTTTGCATTGATTTTGGAATCAGATTTCCTGAGTAAAACTTCAGCACAGCTCTCAGGTGGAAAGCAAATGCAACAGCCTCCTTTGCCCTTCTGGTTGGTTCAGTCAACAAACAGGTATCTGTTGGATTTAAAGTAGTTTTTCAGGAAGCTCACAAAATTAGGCCCTCTGCTTGTTATGACTGAGTAGTTGCAGTCTGGTTTATCTGTCCTTGTCTTTAACTGATTCACTTTTATAAACTCATTTGTGCAACACTCCTAACTTGGGTCTGCTTATCTGTCTCCTTGATTCTATTCCACTGACTAACTTGTGTCTCAGTGTCCATCTGATAAGAGGACAAACCGATACACAGCAGCGTCAGCTCTATCACTAAGTAAACCTTCAAAAACACTGTTGCCTAAAAAAAAACAACAACGTTGAGGAGCAGAGCAGTCATCTGACAGAAATGTGACTGGGATGAATTTGCATGGATTTTGGGATGAAAACGAGGGTAAGGATGTGGCTGAGGATGTGGGGAGGGGGATGTGGCAGGGTCTGCTGAATATAAAACAACACAACCGCCCAACAGCAGTTTCCTTTGACTTCATCCTTGTTCATGTTTGGAGCCTAAAACACAGCCCTCTCATTTTTACCTCCAGCCAGGGTTAGACAGAAAAAAAAAAAGAGTTGCAACATTTCTCCTTTCCACACAGAGAGATCACTGCTGCCAAAAATGACCATCGATAAGTCTAAAGTAGCCATTGGATTTATAGTGGCGGGCGTTCTGACGCTGATGTTTGGAATAATTTCAGCAATCATTGGGCCGTCAGTCATGAAGAACCAAGTAGAAAAGGTAAGTTACACTTTGTATCGAGTCTGGTTACTTCTGATCCATTCTATCCTTTTTTTTCAAGTGTGTTTTTTATTTAATCAAATTCCCTGCAAAACCTCAGCAAAAATTTCTGTATTTTGTCTTCATAAGCATTTAATGTGTTTTTACAAGTTTATCTGAAAACTGAATTTGCGAATCTTTAGATCAGATCCGATCCTTTATATCAGATATCTGTTGTCAGTGCATATAATGCAGTAGCTATTGTGTTATTGATGCTGTCATTGGCATTTATTTAAAACATGTTGATTACTTGCATTTTAAAAAGAACAGGTGATTATAAAAATATCAAGCAATTTAGAAGAATGAAACTTAAAATCCTGATGCAACCAACTATAAAGCAGACTTTTAATGGCATTGACTAAAACTCTCCAAAGCGTGAAGAAGGTTACATTTAGGTTTGCAGTAGTAGGGGTCTTTCTTTAGTGTAGAAATGATCAAAAGTGGAAAAACTTAAGCTTAAGCTTTAAGATCCTACATGAGGTAGATGGAAGAAAAAAAAATTACAAAACATTTCAAGTTATGTGAAGCAGGACTATCATCCTGAATGAACAGAGCATGAAGAAACAATTATAAGAAGGCCTCCACCTTCACAAGAGTAAATGCTGTGCTTCCCAGCAATGACCCACCTTTAAGTCACCAAAGAATCCAAATGTTGTGAGCTGCATAGACACTGACTTTGTTTAATTTTTTCCATTATACTAGCAAACAAGCAATGAACAGGTGAGCACTTTTTAGCACCATCCCAGGCAGGCACAGCTCTATAAATTCTGCTGTCCTATGAACAAACAAGTAGCAATAAACAGAAGTTAACATGCAATCTTCACTAGTATAAATCATTATACGACATAAAACTACACTTTATCTAAATCTGTTTCGACAACTTTAGATCACAAGATTGCATGAAATTGTGTTTGGGCTTGATGCAGCTGGCGTGCCTGTTGATGCATATTCTACATTTAATGGTTATAGTGGGTGGCTTCCAGTGTTGATTTCAAAGTACAGAATTTTTTATTTAAAATAATCTAATGATAAACCACAATAGATCATATAGAAGCCAATGTCGTTACTCTGTTTAAAAGCCCATCTGAGCAAAACCATTGAGAAAATAATTTAATTTAGACTGGAAAATGTGTTTAGTTACTTTTATGCCCAGTCATTATTGCTAATTTGAATCATACTCATTCAGATTAAAAGTCTGCATTTAATTTAAAATCTGCTTATCAACAAAACACAAATAATATATTTTCTGCATTATTACAAATAAATTCGGGAGATGAGGGGGTTAAGCTATTTAATTTTTTATTTTTTTGCTAGTCCAGACAGAGTCTAAACTACACAAACATGTTTAAATATGTTTTTACGCATTCTCTGTCCCTAAATTATAAAATTCTGGTAGCCATCAACGATGTTCTGGTGAAAAAAAAAATTGCTTTAAATTTGAACTTTCGCATCCATTTCTTGTTTGTAAAATATTTTTTTTTCTTTCATGTTGCATGATCATTCTGTCCATCAAAAACAACAATTAAAACAAATAATTAAAAGGCTAGAATGGATATGACACTGTGTGTAATGAAATATATGTTTTGGGAAGTCAAATGGAGACTTTCAAACCTTGAGCTAAGCCCCAAGTGTTTATTCCCGTGGACATCTGAGTTGCATCTTCCCTGTCTGCTTTCACAACCCCTTATTACCATGAAAGCAATCTCTTTACCCTGACCTCTGACACCATCTGACATGGTGATCTTATCTATTTTTTTAATGCTCAAGTTCAAAAAATCTTTTTCTATCTATTTCCATTTCACTTAATTCTGACTGATTGTTAGAATTAAATTTATTTTAATACAGGACTGTTTAAGTCCTTTTTTACGTCACTGATGGCATTATTGGTTTATTATTGTATATGATTAACAAAATTATATAAGGTAAAAAGTAAATAGAAATTAAACTGCAAAAGGAGCAATGTAGTCTGTTACTTTTTCTTATTTTTGATTTCCTTCCATCGGACAGACGTACACAAAAGCTCAGCATTTGCGGGAACTACTGTTCCCAGAATCCTCGGGGAAGTAGAGGCGTAACCATTAAACCATAAATACGGGGACGTGGTTTCGGGTCCAGGGTAACATTAATCACTTTAAGGCGAATGACGGTGCCGGTGAAACGTCAGGTTTTAGCTGAAAACGAAGCTGGCGGGCTCATGTTGAGGCGTCGTAAGGTCGTTTCCAGGGAGCTACCTTCGTGCCGTGGTGCAGCTAAATAGCGTGCAGCCGAACAAAGCCGCTGTGTGCCGTAAACATAGTCCGAGCGCTGCCTGACGAGCTGTCAGTGTCAGGATGGCTGTTGATAAATCCAAAGTCTCAGCCGGATTCATAGTGGTAGGTGTCCTCACCGTGTTTTTCGCTACCGGTCTCGTATTTGTGGGGCCAATAATCATCGATGACCAAGTAGTAAAGGTAAGGAACGTCCTTACTTTGGTAAGATATTTGCAGCCGGTATTTCTATGTGTTGATGAACCTGGAGTCAAAGTTTCAGTCTTAAATGACTTCAAGTAAGCGCGCGTGCCAACTGTACATAACAGGCGCGTGCCAACTGTGTATGATAACAGGCGCGAGCAGGACTATTGCCGGTTTAGCTAAAGATATAAAACTCTGTTCTGCCTGAAAAATCTAGATTATTTTCATTGAATTTTTTTGCTATGCTAATAACTTTGTAATGTGGTACTTACGCTTTAAACTTTATTTCATCAGTTAGATTTCCATCAACGGGATTCAATGTAAGAACTATAAATAAATAAATAAATAAATAAATAAATAAATAAAACCAAGATTTTCTTTCTTGAACCGAAAATAGTGATCTGTTTTAGGTCCTCAGAGCAGCAGTCAAGCTTCCATCGCTCTGTAGCTGAAAAGGGTTAGAAAAGCTGCAAAACCAGAATTCACCAGGCTAGTGCCTTTTCACAAAGTTCACCTTCAGGGCTTACAACAGAGGATGAGAATCAAAGTTGTTATAATAAAGTAAGATCTTTTATTTTCTGTATGAATCCATGCATGGAATATACGTTTTTTTCCCCCTGTTCTAAATTATGCAATATTTGGATATATGTCCATTCAAAATGTGGTTTAAAGAAAGCAAAGGCATCGATGAAAGTTTCTTCTTATTTTGATCAATTAAAGCAATTTTTTTTGTTGTGTAGAGGAGGTGAAAATTAACAGAAATTAGGAAATTGCAAGATGATCCCTATTTATGTAACAGATGTGCTCACCTGTATTCATTTATGTTCCTCCAAGAGGTGCATTAAGTCCATGCTATTTTAGTTGCTAGTTTTGACGTGTGGAATTGGTTGCGTTGGTCCCCGGCAGTTACCGATCAGAGCCAATCAAGGGAACAATGGGCTTTTGATCTTTGGTCAGTTTCTAGATGCCAAAACCATCAACAAAATTTATCTTAGAAAACATAGTGTTTGAATGTTGTAGAAGAGGGACCCTATAAGTAAATGATTGACTATATTTTGGTTTAAAAATTACAGCAATATAATTAAAATAAAAAAAACTTGCATCAAAGTTTGAGTGTTTTTGGTGTGATTAGCCAAAACAGCTAAAGTTGATCAAGTGAAACATTTATTTACAACCATTGTGGGGGAAAAAAAAAACCCACATAGGACATTTTTATATCCACTAATGACACCTCTTTTTTCTCTCTTTCTGTCACGTCAGAACACCGTGATTGATCCAAAGAATGACCTCTCCTACACCATGTGGAAGGACCTGCCTGTGCCCTTCTTCATGTCAGTCTACTTTTTTCACGTCCTCAATCCCCAGGAGATCCTGAAAGGAGAAAAGCCCATGGTGGAGCAGAGAGGACCTTATGTGTACAGGTACACAACCCCAGCCTATATGTGGCAAAAGCCTGCTGCTGCAGAAGCTGCCGCCCTGCAGCTTTGCATTTCCTTGTCACCGCATTTTGTTCTCCTGCACTGCAGCTGTTTTCTACAATGCATTTACATGTTCCAGCTTTCAATATTTAGAACTGCAAACAAAACGACCTGCATCAAAACACTCTGTGGGTCTGGGCTTCTGGCTGCTTAGAGCGAAAACATGTCCATGCTGGTTGTAGGCCAATGACTGCAAAGCAAAGCAGTGTCAGCTTACTTCCTGCCAACCTCAGCTGCCAATTAGTCCTGCCCGTTGCATGCATGAGATTCACTCGCTGTCTTCCACCAGCAAAACATGTTTTATAATGTAGTACTAAACATGAGAGCTGCCATGCCTCCAGACTACACCCTTGAATTTGAGAAGGCCGCTGAGTTTTATGTTACATTTCTTTGTGCCTCTTATGGACAGGCTTTGTATTTGATTGAGCTTCGGTACTTCCAAACAGTGTGACACGATCTGTGTGTTGTGCGTTTGAAAAAAAAAAGTAACATTTATTTTTAGAACGTCTTTAAAAGAACCCAAAGTTTCTCGTGTGACCTAGATTTCTGCTGACAGAAGCGAGTGACTTCCTGTCATGCATGAATTGGATGATGTTTGTCAATCAGACACTTTTTTAACATGTTAAACAGTGTTAAAACCAGTCGGATCATATTGTTGTTTTAAAAGACAACAAATTGAACTTAGACCACATTTCATTTGAAATAAGTAAATGAATAAATATTCCCTGACATGTCAAAAGTTGTATTATTAAACTGGTGCTTCTACCATCCTACCCTCCATGTCCAGATCCATTTTCAGTTGCCTCTGGTAGCAGTCCTCATGTTTTTTTCCCTAACTGCTTCACGTAAAAGACATCTCAAACAACTTTTAATGACATTGTCTTTCTGAAAGTCTTGGTATATTAAATCAAGGGTTAAAAATCCCCCGATCTTGTAACCCCAGGGGTGTCAAACTAAAGTCCTCAGCGGCTGTTCCTGCAACTTTTATATGTGGTCCAACAAACCTGAATCAAGTGGCTTAGTTGTCTTTTCAGCGTACCGTCAGACCCTATACAGTCCTGCTAACCACCTAATTACTTGGTTCAGGAATGTTGAAGGAGAGGCACATTTAGAGGGTGCAGGACACCAAAACTCAAGGACTGCTCTAATCCAAGCGCGTTGGGATGTTGTCTCATGCAACAGCTTGTTTTTTTTTTGTTTTTTTCTCCGACCACACATAAAAACTAACGCTACGGCTGAAACGTTATCTGTGAAAGCGACAGATTCTGTTGCCTTCAGTCTGTTCCGTTTAGAGAATTCAGTAAGTCAGCGAAGCAAAAAGTCGTTTAGCTAAATAATTGTCTGACTTTTGTCGTGTCTGATATTTTGAATCAAAACATGGGCAGGAAAGATATTTGACACGAGGTGGGATTCATCGCATGCTGTGGCCATTAACCCTCAGTGCATGTTTTCCAAACTGGGGGGGTCTCCTGATCAAGATTTGATTTTCGGTTCTGATACTGATCGAAGTTTTTTGGGCCAAGCTATTTGCCGACACAGAGACTCAATCCAATGTTGGCCTTTTTTTAACACAGATTATAACACACGTACTGAAAGGCATTAGCGTTGTTAAAGTGCTTCATGTAGAAGGCGGTGAAATAAAATTTTTTTTTCCTTATTTCTGAATCATGAAGGCAGGTGAGATGTGCAGCACTTTAGATGTTGCTCTGGGTTCTGTTGTGACCTCCTGAGGCCACGGCAGAACCTGGGTCATCAAAGTGTTTGGAAGTACCTTTGGTAGGCCAGCCACTGCTGGGATGGTTTATCACTGTTCCATGTTTTCTCTGTTTATAGGTAACGGCCATCACGGGGGTTCTCTGGAGTACTGAAGCCTTAACATGGCATTCTAACCATTTACGGACCAATAGATGCCAGACACTTTGTTTCTCATCTGCTGTTGGATTTTTCTGAATAATTGCTTTTTGTGGTCTACAACAAACTATCAGACAGGTTCCCTCCAGGTAGTTTCTTGATTCTGCAGGTCTGCCAGTAATCGGGCCTGTGTTTGGGCCAGTGTTTGGGTAAATTAGTAGTTTAACTTGGTAAAATTAAACAGGGGGCAATTACTTTTTCCCATATGTCCAGGTTGGTACATTCTATCACAGCTGATTAATCAATCCCCCCCCCCCTTTCATTTTATAAAAACAAATTACGGAAATTATTTTTAAAAACTTATTTCAATTTATTTTATTTTAATTTACCTTAATGGTGCCTTCTGGGAGTTGACCTGAATTCAAAGTGCAACTACATACAAGCTTTAAAACACGTTTATAAAATAAGAAGGAGAAATTGTGTCCTTTGGCAGCCATGTTTTTTAAAAGGCTGTTTATTTGGCTCCTTGTCAGAAATCATATGGAAATCTTCAAACTGAGGCAGGTCTGTCCGCTCAAGATAAGAAGCAAACTACAAGTACTTCACTTGGCTCCGCCTAAAAACCCAAATCTGTCCAGTGATAACGCTGGGGGGGGGACTCAAAGTAAAAAGCCACATGTACCACAAAAAAAGGCTTTGGAGGTGTTTCTCAAAGAGCTGAATTGTCGGCATTTTTGAGTTTTTCCTGACTCTGATGGACAGGTATAAGATACAGACAGAGCAACAAGTAGAGAAGAAACGAAATACAAAATGCTTCTGTCCGAATTTTAGTCAGTTTGTTTGATATACGACCTCCAACTTCTGGTAATTCACTCTGTTTCTCTCTCAGAAGAACCCGAAGTGAAATGTCCCTGCAATGGTTAGAAAAATCTTTCTGCAGAGCCTAGTGTTTTGTTTTTTTTCCTTCATCCACTTTCTTAAGATGAAAAGTGAAGCAATGATATTCTACAGCCTCCAGTTGGTTCGTCAGCAGCTGGTTGACTTTAAAACAATATGATCACTCAACACTGCAGCTCCAAGACAACATCATTTTCACACAATGGGAACCATTGTTGGGGGTCAGAAAAACCGACTTACATGTGGAGAGTCAGGGATCCAATTCAAGTAACTGTCCATCAGAGTTCTCGTTATTGGGATTTCAGTCAGCGTGGCTGCTGATCATTCAGATTCAGTTCCAGAAAGACTTTGTTAGCCAAACCTCTGAGGAAAAATACATTTATCCCTTCACCACTATGTATTTTTGACCATTTCTGGTTGTTTTCGCGCCAGACTTTTCTATCTGCCACTGGACATGTTGTACCTGCCAGCAGTAAAAGAGTGCCAACATCACAGGGGGAGGTCAGGGAGGGTGTCGACAGCATACGTCAGAAGTCAGATATGTCTCAGTTAAGCACAGCTCAATTGTCACTGGAGCTGTATTTGTTCAAGGAAATGATTAACGCTGCTCCTCAGCTTCTCTATTTATCTCATCCGTTGTCATCTTCATCACTTCAAGGCCAATCTGTGTTCTAAATCCTCCTTAGAGCGCATGTTCTACTCGTCAATCTGCCTCATCATTTCAGAGGTTAGATCAGCTCATGGCTGGCTCTTGGGTTTCAGAAAGCAGTGTCGGAAGGAGAACATCACGTTCCACCCCAACAGCACGGTGTCCTACAGGGAATACAGGAGATACTTCTTTGAGCCCTCCATGTCTGCTGGGAACGAGTCCGATGTGGTCACCATCCCCAACATGCTGGTGCTGGTATGGCAGTGTATACTGACGTCCTTTCACATTTCTGTTTCCATTCAGAGGTTTGTTTCCTGATTCCGACCTTTGCTTGCAGGGCGCAGCAGTGATGCTGGAGGACCTGCCCTATGCCGTGCGGCTGTTGATCAGTACCACCTTCAAGACTTTCAATGAAGGCCCCTTCCTGACCAAGACAGTTGGAGAGCTGATGTGGGGCTTTGACAGTAAACTGGTCGATTTCCTCAACAAATTCCTGCCCGGCATGCTGCCATCGACAGGAAAGTTTGGCCTCTTTGCCGAGGTGACTTTTTATTTTCTTCTTCACCTATATTTCTCTGTTTAAACAGACAGAAACTCTTAAGATCTATCTTTTCGTAATCTCTCCCCTAAACACTGCCACCACACCCTAGCTGGTCCACGCAAAGTTGCACAAAGTGCAGGCAGGCAGGCAGGCAGCAATGTTCTTTTGGCAATGGGTGGCTCTGTCTTTGAATCCCAGCCATGGATTGTACTGTTATTATAGTTTTTTAGTTGCTGGACTGAAATGATTAAGAAACTGGAAGACCTAAACCTTGAGAGACCCCGTCAGGATGCTGGTTTAACCCATTTTGACACGTCCAAATTGCATTGCAAGCGTACAATTATTCGTGCGCAGTGCCACGAATTACACAATCTTTGTCTTTAAGTAAAGTATTATTTGATCCAGATCAGTAACATTGAGGGCTGCCACAAACTGTAATGAACCCACAGCTGCAACCGCTGACGTCAGGGTAGTATGCTGGTCTAGGCTTGGGCCAGTACCAGATTCTCAAGGTCTGACTACCTTGAGTAAAAATGGAACGGTTGCACAGCAGATGCAGGCTTTAAACAAAAAGAATCAAGCAAAAATTTATAAAATCATGAAATAGCTTTCATTTAAAACAGAAAAGCAACAATATTTCTATAACAGTTGTATGATATCTCCAATGATCCTTAGACTTAAACAAGTGCAAAAAATAAACATCTGTTAGGTTTTGGAATACATTCACGTAAACCTGCTTGTTAGTCAGAATGTCATTAGAGTTTGACTCTGGGACTCTTAACAAGATGATGTTTGCAGGGTACCTAATATTGCTATCTACTAGCTTCATCTGCTGTCAGATGCTCAACATTCATGCCAGTCGTAGTTCGGCAACTACAGTTTCAATACAGAGTTAGCTTTTTAACGTGGAGCCGGATCTTTTAGTATCAATGCCATGGCTGCAGCCAGGAGTTTTTCCAAACAGCTGAATTTGTCTTTCTTGTAATTTAGTTTAGTTCTGCCAATGATCCCAGAGAACGCCAGTGACGTTCTCTGGGATCTCCTTCGAAACCTTTTAAACTGAAGGAGAATTTTAGCGATTTCCAAACTGTAACATTTTAAAGGTTACAGTTTGCTGCTTCTTGTTTCTTTATTCTGATATCGTGCTCGTCACCTGTTCTTTCTAATCAGTTCAACAACTCCAACACCGGTCTGTTCACCATCCACACTGGAAGAGATGACATCAGAAAGGCCCACAAGGTCGACTCCTGGAATGGCCTGACGGAGGTGAGATGTAAATAACTCACCTTTTCATTACATTGTTTTTTTTTAATGATTGTGTGCTTTTCCTACCTGATTGTTTTCCCTCCATCCTAACAGCTGAGCTACTGGAGGACGCCTCAGAGTAACATGATCAATGGAACAGCCGGGCAGCTGTGGCCCCCTTTCATGACCAAAGAGAGCACTTTACCCTTCTACAGCCCAGACGCCTGCAGGTGGAATTACTTCCTCCTCATCTGCCTCCAATCTTCTGCTTACTTCCTGTGTAATTTCCTGGATTTGATTTAACTGTAATTTTAGATCTTTGGAGCTGGTTTATCAGCGGGCGGGGGAGATGAAGGGCATCCCTCTGTATCGATATGTTGCACCCAAGACCATGTTTGCCAACGGGACGGATTACGCTCCAAATGAAGGCTTCTGCCCCTGCAGGCAGTCTGGCTTGCTCAACGTCAGCAGCTGCCGCCACAGTAAGCACACATAGAGCATAGCACTGCATTACACAGCTTGTTTATTTGTCTTGTCTTGACCTTTGACATTCCTGATTGTTGTCCATGTTGGCAGAACTTCCTTAATGTTTCTCGTTACAAGTAGGAAATGCAGTAATCCAGATATAATTGCTTATTTTTGTTTTCTTTTAATTTTAGCAGCACAGGATAGGCTAGCGATGAATTAAGCTACGCCTCTAGGCTAACTCACACAGACGGAAAATCAATCCTTACTTCCCTGTTGTGTCCTACAGGGGTTCCTCCTAACATAAAAATGTTGTATATTTAGTTTATTGAGAACTCTCGTTTGGGTGCGTACACTGATTACAAACCGAATCATTATTTGTTTGGGGTTTTTGCAGACTGTTCTTCTAGAATAAGCATATTTGCTGCAGGTTTACAGTCTTCAGAGCCTCGTGCTTTGGTGAAATAATCGCGCCACTGTTTGTTGATTTTCAGACTCTCCCGTCTTCATCTCTCATCCTCACTTCTTTAATGCTGATCCCGTACTGCTGGACTACGTGTTGGGCCTTAACCCCACTGAGGAAGAGCATGGCCTGTTCATTGACATTCACCCCGTGAGTGCCCACTTACACCCACACTACCCACAAGTCACCAGTTTAAAGAACTCCTCAAGGCTGCACTGAAGCAGTTAAAGTTGTGGAAGAAGGGAGGCTGGAGGTTTTCATTTCCACTCTTCTGAACCATTTGAAATATTTGAGGAGGATATAAAGATACTCTAAGAGGGATTTGGGTCAAAACTTTTCAGATGTGCCTGGATTCCTATGCTTGGATACTGAGCAGCACAGAGCAACAAATGACTCACACAAACACCTCATCACACATGGTTCCACTTCTCCTTGGCCGTTATGAATAAAAACCCAAAAAGTGCTGCATATGCAGCACTTCTAGAACAAATCTATGTATTAAAACATAGAAAAGATTTCGGAAAAACAAATGTTACTGAACTTATCCAGCAGGTGGCATTGCTGATTTTTTTGTTTGTTTTTTGTTGACGTTTCACATATGGTGTTTAATGCTCTGACGGGAACATAACCATAGGTAAAACCATCACGGTTTTATGGTATTATGATTAGAGCTGCAAATGTGTTATTTTGAAATGTGTTTATTTAAAAACAGTAAAAAAAAGTTGTTTATATTTAAACAATATATAAAAATACCCCGCCTCTCGCCCATTGAAATGCTGGAGATAGGCACCAGCATCCCTCGCAACCCCATGAGAGATAAAGCTAGTAAGAAAATGGATGGATGGATGGATGGATGAATGGATGGATGGATGGATATAAAAAATTGAAACGTTTTTTAAAATGAATAATTATAATAACTGAATAATTTATACATACAAAATGAATTGAAAATAAATGCAGTCATTAATGTCTTGTCAACTTTAATTGTCTCCTGCAGGGTCTCGCTCCCCTTTAGTGTGCACGTTCATACTTAGCATTTCTGGCACCTAACGTAGTTAAGCTATATTGCTAAAACATGTTTAGAAATCTGGAACAATAACAAAGTTTACAACTGATAGTATAACTGTGTTTCCACTGCTATAAAAGCTAAGACAAATCAGGGTATGCTGCGCGACAGTCGTCTTTTTACTGAAGTAATGAATCATGTTGGGAGTTTTTTTTTGTGTTTTAGCCAATGAAGTAGTGTTTGATGTAAAGAAGATTATATAGAAAGGATAGAAATCCCAAGTAAAGCTTATACGTAATGCGCGTTCAGCTAAAGACCTGCCCGGGTGAAGCTACGGATGCACTTTTCATTCAAAGCTAATCAAACACACAATCCAACAACTCCAAAACGTTCTCATGACCAGCACCATCCCCAGGCTGTCTGCTTAGTTTGATTTGAGTCATTTATTTGAATGTTGACAGTGGCATTTAATGAAACACATGACATGACAATTCATGAGTTAAAAAAGACAGAATTAGCCAAAGGTTATTTTTCATCTGTAACCCCCTGGACATGATGTTAAAAAAAATAAATAATAGGAATACAAGTACAACACTGATGCACAATTAGTAAGGACATGAGATTAAATTAGACAGATCCTGACACAAAGACAACAAAACTCTGCTGCTAAGAAAATAAAAATAACACAATACACCCCAATACAGTACAAATATACAAATACAGGACAACCTATGCAGTTTAATGTTGACGGATGCATGTATATCTACAAGCCAATTTTTTTCAAATGTTTAATGAATGCCTTATAAGTTAATATGTGTCTGATTTCATCTGGTAATGAGTTCAATTCGCTGGCACCTCTCATAGACCAGGCCGACTGACTAAAGGTGCTCTTCCTCAGAGGAATAACACAGTCTCTTCTTACAGAGCCTCTAGTCACACGCTCACTATTGTTTCTCTGACTGATGAACTCTGAGAGAGAAGCTGGGGCTAAATTATGAGTTACTTCCTAAATCAAGCATAAATCTGCAAATTTGTATAAGTCAGTTGAATAAAAAAAAAACATACTTATTTAATATATCACAGTGATGGTAGTGTCTTGATTTTTTTTTTAATCCATAACCTTAATGGCATGCTTGTACAATATTTTGACTGGTTTCATTGTACTATTTGAAGCCTGTGACCAGGTGGTTGAACAATAAATAAAGTGGTTACAAATCATAGAAAGAAACTTCATTTCTGATTGAACAAATATTAGCTGGATTTAGCTTGACTATTTTACAAATAGGAAAATAGTCTAGGAAAGACTAGAGTAGCCCCAGATATTTATATTGGCCAACAGTCAGTAGTTTTTCAACTGCAACCCATATATCAGGATCATGGGAGCTTCTGCTGGTTTAGCTGAAACACGTACTGACTGTTTTGGAGACATTAAGTTGTAGAGAGCACTTTTGCAGCCATGTTGTGACGCAACTCATTGGTTTTGTAAGTTTGGCTGCAACAATGGAACGACCGCCAGCAATTAAAACTGTATCATCTGCATACATTATACATTCAACTCCAAGAGGCAAAACAGAGGGCAAACCGGGCTGTGCAGGCAGTGATAGTATTTGCTTCACTGCCTGATGCTAAACGTAGCACACTAATTTCCTGACAGCTCTAACTTTACCTTGAACCTTGAATTTTTTTGTGATTTTTGGGTACTCTATGAAACTATTAACCAGCCCATATCTGGTTTGCATATACATATTTTATGTGTACTCATGGTCCAAAAACATTCAAAACCCAAATTGAAATTTTTAAGTATCGATTTTGTCTAAAGATAAAACCAGGCTAGCTATGGCCGGGTTCCCTAAACACTATGCCAGGCTGTGGGCCTATTGGTACCAGGCAGGTGTCAATCAATAAATGCGTTTATTAATTGAATTAGGGAGCATTCTGGTCCTGGTTAATTGGCTGCTGTTGTGGTTGCTCCCAAGAATCTCCACAAAACATCAACACCCCCTCGAAATACTGATTAGACATAAAAAGCTCTGTTGTCCTCAAGAGAAGATTTCTCTGCAAAATCTAACCATGAAACCTTTAGATGATGCGTGAGGCATTGGTTTCCTTTTATAAAGTTTTCATCCAGCTGTTTTGATTTTATTTAAACAGTCTTGTGAGTTTAGAAGCTGACATTATTTCTAACTGCTGAGACCATTTTTGCTAAACCCTGCGATGGACAGAATGTGTTACAGTTGGTCGGCACTGCGAGCCAGAGCCGATTGGTGATGAACAGAGGAAACGAGGTTTAAAGTCAATATTATTCTTATTTTTTTTATTGAAACGTCATAGGAAAATTGTTGTGATTCCATTAAGTTTTACTGTTGTATGATAACCCTGCAGGTCAAGGCATTAGAAGTTACATTGCCCTCTTACTTGACTCCATGCAGGGACTGATAAGACAGGATAGCGCTCTTGCTGTTGCGTAACTCTGCCCGTGTAAACCTTATGTACTGTATCTTTAGGCAGTGATATGGATATTGATAAGGTAATTGGAAATTGGGCTATTTGCTTCTAATTGCTGTTGTTTGTGAGGTTATAAAGAACTCTCTGTTTCCAATAAAAAAGATAAAACTGTAGCTTTGATAGGAACGCAGCTTGTTCACAAAGATTAAAGCTCGGAAGATGGCTTCAGTGGTTATTGAAGTCAGCTTTTTTAACCCATCTGGAGAAAGATCCACACATGAAAAGAATATAAACTGGATGCTCTTTTCTGTCATCTTCTTAACCAAACATTTAACCCTGCACCTTGTATAATGGATTATGGGATCATTCAGGAAGTTGTATAATCAGTGCAAAGTACAGGAAAGCTCCTCTAGCAGGACATCCATGTGTGCCTTTTCAGTTCTGCTGATTGTCAATGGATTCCTGTTGTTTGTCCCTAATCGTGCACCCCAACACCTCCTCCCTGATTTATATAAACCTATGAGAGCCACATGTCTGAGCGCTGAGATCTGGAGCTCCCTGGCCTCGGTTCTCTGGGTCTGAGCCTGAAGTTTGTCCTGCAGTATGTCACAGTCAGAACAAATGTCTTGTTGTAGGTATTTGTTTTCCAAATGTCACCAGCTTTTTCCTTGTGGTTTGGAAGGAATGTCCCCCAGATTATATTCGTTTTATGTTGCTGGTTTAAACAGAGACATCAGAGATCCTGGTAGAAGTTGGCCATTACATTTGAGGATTTGGCTTGTTTCCTTGTTGTGGTTGACGTTGGATGATTTATACTGATTTGCTGTGTCCAGTTTTGACTAATCATCTTTCTTTCTAAAGGTTTATTATTTGTTCAAAATTACACTGGATAAAGGTGACATTTCGCAAAAGTAATTCATTGTCACACAACATCACAATGTTTGAACACACTTTATTTACATCCTCATCATTATTTTGATTTACTTATTTATTTTTACTTGCGAGTCATTTTACTATCTATATTAACGCACACTCACGTCAGCATTTTACAGGGATTGCCTGCTTGTATGTAGCAGTCGTATTTGCCAAAATGACCACCATGAAATGGAGAAAGTATATGGAAAAAACCGAACAGTTCTCACAACTCAGGGAGGAGAATAAAGGAGGGTTGAAAGGTAAATTGGTCCTTGGATCATGGTGCAAGTACGCAGACTTTGAAGCGTATTGTTGCAGGTGAATGCATCTTTTTCTCTGCGGATTTTGGTGGTTTCATACATCAGCTTGAAAAGTGGGAAGCACTGCAAGGAGAGGGAGGAGATGGTATCACACAAGTGAACTTCTAGATGACCATTCAGGCTACTGACATCAGAAATACAGAAAATTCTTTCTCACCTCTTATTTTTATGTATGTATATATATTCCCCTGTTTTTGTGATGGATCATCTCTCTCTGTTTCCACCATCTTCCTGCTTCAGACACTCTTAGGCTCAGTAAAGATCCTCCTCACCACTCCTAACATTTCTTCACTTTAGGAGCTCTCTTAAGGCCCAGGATGCTTTGTGAATAACTTTTATTAGCGCTGTACCGATCCGTTGTGGTGAAGAGAGAGCTGAGCCAAAAGGCGAAGCTCTCGATTTACCGGTCGATCTACGTTCCTACCCTCATCTATGGTCACGAGCTTTGGGTCGTGACCGAAAGAACGAGATCCCAGATACAAGCGGCTGAAATGAGTTTTCTCCGTAGTGTGTCTGAACTCTCCCTTAGAGATAGGGTGAGGAGCTCAGTCATCCGGGGAGGACTCAGAGTAGAGCCGCTGCTCCTCCACATAGAGAGGAGCCAGTTAAGGTGGCTCGGGCATCTGGTCAGGATGCCTCCTGGACGCCTCCCTGGTGAGGTGTTCCGGGCACGTCCCACCGGGAGGAGGCCCAGGGGAAGACCCAGGACACGCTGGAGGGACTATGTCTCCCGGCTGGCCTGGGAACGCCTTGGGATTCCTCCTGAGGAGCTGGCCCAAGTGGCCGGGGAGAGGGACGTCTGGGCCTCCCTACTGAAGCTGCTACCCCCGCGACCCGACCCCGGATAAGCGGAAGAAGACGGACGGACGGACGGACGGATTCTTTGTGAATCCTGGTTTTCTTGAACTGAAGTTCTCAAACATTTTTGGTGTAAAGCAGAATTGACGGTTTAATGAGTTCTAGTGAGTCAGGTAGGTCCTGAGGCCAAAGCAGCCCCAGAGCAGCACAGCACCACCACAGTGTCTTACATTCTGTATGGCATCAATTTTCTACGTTGCTGAGTGACTTTTATGACAGATGTAACAGGATCCTAACCTGACTCTCGCCAGTTGATTTTTGTTCTGCAGAGCTCCACATTCATCTGGAATTTCTCCATTGAAGATGTATTTGAGAAGGCGGGGCCTTATCAAAAATACTTGCATATGATTGGATAAACCACTTGGCCGTCATCTTTACTGACGTGTTACTTCTACCACTCACATGGAAACCAACCCGTAACGCAGACGTTAGGGAAGATCAAGCTCTTGCCAAACCCGGTCGGGAGAAGGGCGAAAACGTTGTTTTAAAAGCTCGCTGCGACACCGAAGATAAACCATGGAAGATTTACAACAATCAACAAGTGTTTTACACTTGTGAATAGTCAACCTTGTTTCCCTCTTTTGTAAAAACATTTTGCAAATATACATATTTCCAAAAAGCTTTTACTTTTATTTCCATTTCTTAAACATTTAAACTTCAAATGTCTTCACTGAGTGCAAAGTGGGGCAGAAGTCAAACTCCCTGTTGGTGTGCACAAACATGCCGAATAAAGCGGATTTGGATTTTCTCCCCAGTCATTTGATAATAGATTTGCCAGTTTGATGGACACCAAGAGTTGCTTCTCTAAGGTCACTGCTGACGTCTTTTCCCCCTTCACAACATGTTCACACACACCAGAACGCCTCAAAGCAGCATGGTGTAGAAATGTTTACCTTTTCTGCATCCTGGTTTGGTAATAAGGATTTCCTCCTTTTCTTTACTTTCTTCATTGTTTGATCGGGCAAATGTATTGTTCATTTCTGTTTATTTCCCAGTCACTGATAATTAAAATTGCACATGGATTTTAGTCCCCCCCAGTGAGAGTTCAGTTTTTTGTTTTTTGTTTTTTTTGTTTTCAGCTCACGGGTGTCCCTCTAAATGTGTCCATCCGCCTGCAGCTTAACCTCTACATGAAGAGAGTACCAGGAATTACGTAAGGCTTGCCATCCACCATTAACTTTGGCATCCATTGTTTATTTCTGCGTTTTATCTTGGTTTTAAATGAAGGTCTTGTGAATAAGTGCTTCCTTTGTAGGGGTGTTTTGAACTTTTGTGTTCTTGACCCTCTAGAGAAACTGGCAAGATTTCTGAGGTGGTGATGCCCATGCTGTGGTTTGAGGAGGTAAGCTGACAATGCCGTACACCTTAAAAGGCGAATGCATGCTGTGCCTTCCAAAAGTATCGATATTCCTTGAAATTTTTAATATTTAGTCACAATGCGACCAAAAACTTTAATGTTTTTTTGTCCGGGATTTTACAGTTATGCACAAAATGGTACAGAGTTGTGAGTCACAAGATAAATAATGCATAGTTTTCTTTTTTTGGCAATTAAAAACAACTGAAGTGTTGCGTGTGTTTCTGATCTGCTCCCTTTACTCTGATATCTCTAAAAAAAATGGACAATAAATTTCCCCTAAGCAGCAAACTAATGGACAGAGTCCACCTGTGAGTAATGTAAACAGAGCACACAGTGGTCCCTGTCTAAATGTTAATAAAACTTAGACCTGAATATTTAAGAAACTCAAGTTGTGGTGTTGGCTGTTTTAGGAGAATATCTATGCTTGCATATTTATTGTGCTTAATTATTATGCAGTTAAATGCAGTTAAATACAGGGCGACTGTGGCTTGGTGGGTTGAGTAGTCGTCTGGCAATCTGAGGGTTGTGGGTTCGATTCCAGCTTCCCCCTGCCACATGTCGATGTGCCCCTGGGCAAGGCACTTAACCCCAAGTTGCCTACTGAGCTGCGTCTCGGTGTATAAATGTGTGTGTGTTAGTGAGAGCGACTGGGTGAATGTGGCTATAGTGTACAGCGCTTTGGGTGGTCAACATGACTGGAAAAGCGCTATATAAGTTCAGTCCATTTACCATTTAAATGACAGATGAAAAATTTCCCACTCACTTTTTTTAACCTGTTAAAGTGAGAATAATAAACACACGCCTCAAAATGTTCAGATGTGTAACATTTGACCTGCATAAAAACATCACAAACATATACAGCCACCATGCTTGTCAATAACATTCACAGGCCTTCCATAGATGGAGTCTATATGGACAACCAGAGCCTTGCACTCTCTTCAAGACCTTGACTGTTTTCCTTCCTTGTACATCTTCCAATAAAGAAGATGTTCTTAATAGAGTTTAGGTCAAGATATGAAAGGAGCCATGTTGCTTCATCGTTGATGCCTTTACAGGCTAGCCAAGCAGTGGAGTACTTGTGCGTGTGATGCGTGATATGACGCATCGTCCTTCACAAAAGGAAGATGCAGACTCTTTCCTGCATCACCGCGTAGGGAAAGAGTCTTTAAAAAAACAATGCTGGGCTTGAGAGATTATTTTGAGTTGACCTTAAAGGCGAAAACCAAAACCCCACCTCCACCCTGATGGTGCCTGAGTCAAAGTGGAGCTCTGCGCCCATTAATGAGTCAGTTCATAAAACAGTGGACAAATCTTCAGACATCTCTGGTCCCGGTCTTAGAAAAACATTTCATAGCTCTTTTTTGGCCCTTTTGGCCTAGGGAATAGAAGCTGCATGATGATTATGTACATATTGATGTATTATATCCTTAGGCCACACCCTCCCTCGTTACACAAAACACTCAGCACCTAATATACTTAAATGCAGTAAGCTGTTTTTAAGCCTCCGCTTTTAGCCTGTTTGCTGTTACCATGACCCGGGTTACTGAGAATTTGCACAGACAAAAACAAAATTATTCTCCAATTCTATCTGTTTTAGGAAGTCGGATTTTCAATCAGAGCGCCGTGGTCAGTCTTTACCATGCACTCCTTTTCCAGGACTTGCAGCTCAGCAGAGCGCAACCCTGACGGCCAAACCCATTTGTTTCTGATTGGATTGTTACATTTGTGATTGACATGACATTGACCAATCAGCTGAGAGGAAGAAAAATCCGGTCAAAACTCACATCTGAAAGTTGAAACTCACAGCAGAGTTTTACATGTAGGTTTATCTTTATCTTGTGTAAAAGGTTTGTAACTTGTGTAATTATTTAAAGAAAATACTAATACAAACACATCAATTCTTATCTATGGACGCCCAAAGATAAAATTTTCAGACATTTTAGTTTACAACATGGGAAAAATGTATTTACAACTACACATTCTGATTTAAAAGCACAAAATATATATGCCTGGATTTGAGCCCATAGAACACAGGAATGATGAGAACTAAATTATATCTAAATATGGATGAATGTTTTGGTAATATTGCCTATGCACCATGTTTTCTTTCTTTTTTTCCTGATTTAATCTTTGTACTTTTCATCTAAATGAAACCATGTGATGTGACTTTATACATTTTGCACATCAATTATCTGTCTGAGCCTAATCAAAATGAAAAGACTAGAAGAAACAGTTTTTTTTTCGTTTGTTTGTTTTCCCTTGCTACCACAGAACGGGTACATCGATGGGCCGATCCTCACTACATTTCACACAAACCTGGTTATTCTGCCAGCTGTCATGGAGTACATGCAGTATATCTTCATCGCCCTCGGCCTGGTAACCACTGTGGTGGCCATCCTGGTATACCACAAAGTCAAGGTAGGAATTCCCCCCGCGGCGGGACGCTGCCGCTGTCACTGCATGTGGCTTGCTGCTCAGTCTAGTGCATGTTTTCCCAGAAGTGGATGGGAAATGGAGCAGGAGAGACGACACTCAGGATTAGTGGACTTAAGGGACTTAAATAAATGTATGACATGCTGAGGATGGACGGGAAATCTTCAGCGACATTGCATGTCTGTCAGTTTTAGTCATTTTCTCAGCAAGACCACATAGAGAACTGGCACTTTTGTGGGAGTTATTGGCCATAAAGGAACGTACTTCCAACACAATTGCCATTCAAAGGCATTATAGATAACCTGTAGTCACTCCTGCTCCTCCCAGGATCACGCTTTACCTGTTTTCAGGTTAAACCTTGAACCCTGCTTTGACTGACCTCACATGCAGAGTAAAAAGTCCAAATCTCTGCAGTGCTGCTGGCTGTTGAAACCCCGCAGCTGCTGCTGATTGAGCTTCCTGCCCATTTATCTCATCATCGCTAACGTGTAAATAAGAGCTTATCAGTTATGGCTGAATTAGTGTTGACATCTATGCAGTACTGTTAATCAGTAAGGCCAAAGTCATCCAGCGGGTTGTGTCAGCCTTGTTACGCAGCGCTGCACTCTGACTGTGACCGGTGATAACTGAACAGGAAACACAAGAGCCCCGATTTAATCTTTTGTTTGGTTAGTTATTGACTTGTTTATAGAAAATGTTTATAGTTGTGTAAGTAATTGGTAACGCATAGCCATGTCATCACTGACTGATCAAGAGTCATTCCAATGGCCTACTCCAGTCCACCAGTAAAGTGTCAGTCTTATCTCTGGCATCCCTCTGCGTTATGAAACGGGGTATGTGTCGCGTTGTAAAATACCATAAATCAGCCGTTGAAGGTTAATAAGTAAAAGTTAGAATGTAGTTGGTGTCATGTCAAGAGACTGCCCCCCCTCTGTGCTTTGCAGTTGTTTTGGTCCGTACCGTACCTGAAGCCAGCATGTAAAACATAAAGGAGGTCAGCTCTAAAGAGGCTTACATTTCACTGAAAGGGTTTCAAGAAACGGAAGTGTGAAAGACTTGAAGACGTCTGACAGAAGTTCTGTGCTTGTTTGCAGAGGTCTAGTAATAGAGCAGCGATTTCCACACACTTTGAGAACCCTTGGGTTTGTACAACCGCCTCATGCCAATCATCCACTTTCAGAAACAGTTTTCCAGCTTTATAATCTTTTGCTTTTGAACTTCAATGATCAAATTATTGAGGAACTGATTTTTTTTTAAGATTTAAAATTCTCTTTCCAGGCCCTTGTACGAGTCTTTCATTGTCAGTTAATGTAGATTTAGTCAAAATTTTAAGATGAAAAAAAAAATCAAATGCTTGTAGGGTATAGGTGATATTGACTGCATCAACTTTTTCCACAGTATTTTCTGGTTTTAGAACAATGACTATGTGCATGATAATTAATTATTGAATCTTTTTGATTAATAATGTATCACCACAGTTGATTTAAAGTGAAATCAATCAGTTTTTCGAATAAACACAACACTGATTTATCTTCTGTAGGAACTAATTGGATTCAAAATAGTTTCAAGACCAAAAGCAATAAGCACAACCAAACTGTTTTGCAGACACCATCAATTATCTCATCATTACTGTAATGGAAATGAAATATTATGGTCACCCCTTACCTTTTAGAAAATGCCATTAGTAAATAGTTTATTGTAATGTCCTTCCATTCTATTGGTTGTCCTTTTATGTTTGCCATTCAGGAGGTTCATATAAGAGATGTGCTGCAAAAAGCAACTGTTGCAACTAAATTTTATTATTTTTACTATCAGCTGGTTGCCTGTGACTAATTGAAAGCAATTGTTGAGAACAATGACATTCTCATTCATGTATTCCAGTTTTTTGGGATGTTCTGCTTGTAATTAAAGCAGTCTTTAGACCAAATGTTCAATGGAGTTAGCCCCCACTGAACTTCAGGATTACAGAGTGGAATGTTTTTTTATGCATAACCTTTTTAGTTTGGAGGAAAAAAAAGAATAATTGCACCTTTGTGGCAAGTAATACAACCACAATTGTTTGTTGATTTTGATGCCACTGAGGTGATTGTTGACAAAACTCACATTAGTCTGGATTTATTAGTAATGCTATTCCCCGTTGTTGTTTTGTCACGCACAATCCTGCAGCAGCACTAAAAACAACAGCCCCGTGCATTATTTAAGGGTGACTTTAATGGAGCTGGAGATTTCCTTCGTCTCAGAAGAAAAACACCATTTCCTTTTTCTGAATCCCAAGCAACTCCAACATTACTTTTATTAGCTAAAGATAAAATTTTAGTGACTGATGGGGAATTTAATTGTTTCGGATGACATTGGAGGACATTCCAGGATGTACTGTATTACGCATGTAGTTCACACTGGAGGAACCCGGAATAAAAATAAGAAGTAGGCAAGGCACCTCAGGAAGGTGCAGGAATGATCCAAGGTTCCTGTGGATAAATCTCATGAAACAATCCTTCAAGAGAATCCATACACCATCTCCTGTTTTTATTCTTGAACAACTGTCACCGGTTGTTTCTCTTAACTTTAAAATCACCACAGCATTTTCAGAGAAAGTGGTTCTCTGTGAATGTGTCAGAAATGTTTTATTCAGCAAATGGAATCAGTTCATTTATTTAGTTTTTCTGTTTTGTTCCTGAATGCATAAAGTTGCATCATAATTTAGCGTAGACAGCTACAGAGACAAATGACTGCCTGAAGGTCCTTGTAACTGATCATGTCTGCGATTTAATTAACCAATCACTCTGAATTCACTGCATGGCTAGCTCAGTCACCTACCAGAAACGATTCCTGCATGGACTACGGCTAAAATAACTTCTGTCTGAATCACAACAGTATATTTATTTTCTTTGATATCGTCTAATTGGCCCATGTGTAAGGTAATTTGATCATCTTTTAGGCGACCGGTAATGAGCAGGGTAAAGGCTCACATGGCTTTGAAACACAAGAGAAAAGTCTGAGTTATTCAGGTAGGTTCACACTCCAAGACATACATGTAACCAGCAGGGAGTGATTACTGATGATAAACTCCTGCAGAGGAACTAGACGCTGCATCTGATTCGGTGTTCGCTATTGTTGTCTATTGTTTTCATGCATGAGTGTGGCACTTCTACAGTGGGTAACGCTGGAGCTCACCTAATCACTGGCACATTTGTTTTAGTGCTGGCCTTTGGATAGCATTGCTGTTCCTGTTGCATATAGTGAGCTTATCAGTTGTTTTCTTTTAACTATATTGAATGTGTGAAATTTCTGTGATGTGACTCTTATTTACGTCTTCCAGCTTCCTCACAGTTCTGTTTTGAAAGCCTTTTAAAAGGTTAGGAAAGGTTGTGTGGTAAATGCTGGGGGGAAAACCAAAAAATACATTTACATACCAAATTGTCAGATAACATTGCAACAAAGAGAGATTTGTAATGAATTAATCCAACAGAACCACTATCCATCAGCTTGTGTTGACTCATTGCTTTAATAATTAATAATTACAGTTGTCCCTTTTTTTTCTTGCAACAGAAGTTGTAAAACTTTGTAGTAGTTTAACAAGCAGCTTTCAGAGCCTCTTATTCCTTCGCCTCCAAAGGCAGCTGAAATGGGTCATCTCAAGATTGTTAGACTTCCACGTTCCCGGTATGGTTGTGTGTTATACCAATCACAGACACTCAAGGATTTGACCACAAGATTTTAATTAGAATGTTGGAAGTATTCAAAATATATATATATATATAAAAATCGCTCAACCTCAGCACCAACGCACCACCCTGAATGTAGGATAGCCTCAAGAGTACTGCTTTGGGGTATAATACCACCCTGGCAATTGGTTTTATATCTTCTGATTTTCAAAGGTTGGGTTGAGTAAACCTCTTACAATAATGTTTTAAATCACAATAGTTTGCTTTTTGACAAGGATTAAAGATTGAAATTTGCCATTTCTGAACACAAATGTGTGTTTAAAAGCAAGTTCTGAGTGTTTGCTTCACACTCAAATGCATAACATCAAACCTAGGTCACCACACCGTCTCAGGAGCAATGCAACTGACCGTGTTCCTTTAAAATGCTCAGGAACAATATGTCATCTGGTATAACAAAAATACATTAAGGGTTAAGGGTCCTACAATCCAAGTCAATATTTTTTCAGGGAATGCCTTGGTTTTTTTTTTTTCAAACTGGTTTCAGAACTTGTAAGAGTTACTCCACCATTGTCCGTAAGTAAAATATTGATTGAACATGTTTAAATGTGCCAAGAATCAAAATGTTGAGGTGAAGAAACCATGAAACAAAAACAAAGCTTTACCAAATAACTATTTTTTTATATACCATGTAAAGAAGTTGGTTAAAACTATTTTAAAACAGAATAACATCTCAGAAGTCGAAGAAGCTTTTTATTTTCGTCGTATTCTTGGTGCAATGACATGTTGTCAGCGACAATTCCACGGGCAGCAACGATGTCTAAATGTTCGTTTTGATAGTAAAAAATAAATAAATATACAGATAAATAACAGAAATGTACCTCTAATGCATCACATGAACCCTAAATCAGTGTTTTTGTGTTCGTCCCACAGAGAAAGACATGTGAAGGAGGCACCCTTCCCAGGGAAAACACAAGCACTTCAGCTGGTGAACGAACCCCTCTGCTAGTCAAGAAACACTGACGTAATCCCCTAAAAAAGGACCCAGCTGGTATTTTGTTCTCAGACACTGGCTCAGCTGGTCAGAATATGGAACACGACTCAAAGAGCCATACTATATTGGAAAGTTTACAAAACACTCAGCCAAAGATGAGTGCTCACCTTTAAAGGTGTTTTTTTTTTTGTTTTGTTTTTGGAAGAATGAATTGTGAACCTGTGTAACAGTTTTAAATGTTCTATTTTTATCCACCGTGGTCATCTCAGCTAAACTGGAATATTTTATAGCTTTACCGCTTCATCGTCAACAGTAGTGGATAGAGACTGTTGTGGAGGATTTTAGTCAGGTTGTAAGAGAAATGCTTTTGGCTTTGACTACAAGGGAACACACTTTATTTTTAGCCAGATGTTTAGTATTTTAACCACTAATGTGCCTTTTATCATGGGAATTATTTTAGTCCGGTTAATTTCCAGGATGTCGTTTTTTTTTTTTTTTTTGTATGCACTGAGGATTGTGAAGAGAAACGGAGCTAGTTTTTAAACCCTTGCCACAGTTTTGCACATACAGATGTGACAACCAGAGAGTGGAGAAGAAAAGACACACTCCTTGTTATAGACTTCTGTCTTCTATAAAAGTTTCAAGTGTATCCTCAGGATGATGTCCAGCAGACTTTTATTGTTGAACATGTATGAATGAACCAGAACATATACGGAAAGAAACACACTGCTTGACATCAGTTTGGACTGAAGGGCTCCGAGATCTTCAGGCTTTCTTCTCTCATCTTCAATGGACGTTGACTTCTACTGTCTTTTTGTTCATTTGTGGAAGGATTAAATGTTAATGAAATTATCTAAAAAAGAATTTGGAGTGGTTGACACATTTCTTTGAGGTGATTGATTGCAAATGTTTCTGCAGAAAAAAAACATCAACAGGGTAACAAATATCAGTTATTTTAAAAGTGTGTTTAACCTCAGCCCTTCAACCAGTCTCATTTGGTTTTAAAAACTCAAATCAATCTCATAACCACTCAGTAAACCTTGCAACTCTGTAGAGGAGTTCTTGGCTCTCCAGGAAGTTTAATGAAGCACTCGAAAGAAAAAGAAAAATGAATATGTTAGCAGGATTAGGCTTTATTAAAAGAATTAACATAAAATATTAACAGTTTAAATTGTAGGAAAAAAACTGATCTCTAATATTAATCAGCCAGTGGGTGGACTAACCAAAATAAAGTCTAGTTGACTAATAAATGAAGCAAACTTACTAACTGAATCACACAAAGCTGAATAAAACCGGAGGTATCCTCTTACTTCTCAAAGGTTAGATGGGAACTTACTAACTTTCAAGGGAAATAGTTTTGGAGAGGGGGAAAAAGGAAAGAAAGGATCTTAAAGTTTTGGAAACTGCTTTTAAGGAACTGGACCAGACCTTCAGGAATAGAACAGGAAAAGATTAAATTCAATTCAATTCAATTTTATTTATATAGCGCCAAATCATGAAACATGTCATCTCAAGGCACTTTACAAAGTCAAATTCAATCATATTATACAGATTGGGTCAGATTATAGAGATTGGTCAAAAATGTCCTATATAAGGAAACCAGTTGGTTGCATCAAAGTCCCGACAAGCAGCATTCACTCCTGGAGAAGCATAGAGCCACAGGGAGAGTTGTCTGCATTGTACATGGCTTTGCAGCAATCCCTCATACTGAGCAAGCATGAAGCGACTGTGGGTAGAAAAACTCCCCATTAACGGGAAGGAAAACCTCCGGCAGAACCGGGCTCAGTATGAACGGTCATCTGCCTCGACCGACTGGGGTTACAGAAGACAGAGCAGAGACACAACAAGAGAGACAAAAAAGCACAGAAGCACACATTGATCCAGTAATCTGTTCTACATTAGATGGTAGTAGCGGGTGAGCCGTCTTCTCTGGATGATGTCACAGTTAACAGAACGCCAGACCAGGTGTACCTACTATGAAGATAAAAGAGAGAGAACAGAAAGTTATAAGCAGAAATGATGACAAGCAATACATAATTGATGAACAGTAGAACTCGATAGAGTGAGAAAAATAGATCCTGATGTCCTCCAGTAGCCTAAGCCCATAGAAGCACATTCCCATAGGTAGGTAGATGATGGCTGCTGTTGGTCAGACAGCCAGTGCATCCCTGCTCCATAGTTCTACCTTCTTTTTCCTTCTTTTGGGAGTTTTACATGCATGTCCCACTGGGAGGAAACGCCAGCAAAGACCCAGAACTCGATGCAGGGACTATATATCCCATCTGGCCTCGGCCTTGAGGGTCCCCAGAATGAGATAGAGGACGTTGCTGGGAAGAGGGATGTCTGGGTTGCTCCCCTGGACCTGTTGCCCGCAGGACCCGATCTTTCAGGAATGTGGCAGGAAGCCCGTTTCAGGTGATGTTGACTAAAACACAGCAAAGGAATTTCAACCATCGAGCTCTGCCCAGATGATCAGACTAGACGGCCAAACAGCATCTCACTTGTTCTGGTACTCTGACATTTCTTCTGACATATTGTCGAGGTGTCTGACTTCATGGAATGCCCTGCTACATTTATGGTCTGTGATGTGTATTTCAGCAAACACTCCGCAGGATGTGTTGTTGCACTAACTTTATCACGCATGGAGATAATCCCACACAAAGTTATCAGGAAAATTCCCCAAAGTTGTTACTCTCATCTAACCTCATGAAATAAGTACCTTCCATAACAAATATTGTAACCATATTGCGATTGAAAGACATTCTAAGAATTAAAGTAAACTCATTTCAAAGTTTGACAATAATTACTGTATAATAAGCAGCTATATATTATTGAGAGAGAATAGTTTACCTGTCTAGCTTCCAAGTTAAAAGGGAAAAAGGGGAGCAAAGAGTGTTCTCTGTTACTGAAACAAGACTCCAGCAGCTTTCTTCATCATTTCAGAACCTAAAGTTGCAACTATCAGTGTGACAAACTGTCTAAACTGGAAGTTAGAGCTACGAGTGTGACCTGGGGAGAAAAGGGTCGATGAAGGTGTTACATCTGACCGTAGCCAAAATGCCACAGTTTTATAGGTCCGTTTTCACATCCTGGAGGGGACTTGATAGTATGTAGCATAAATTCCCACCTACGCAGACGTGGACATTTTCCTTCTGAGATTAGATAGATGACCTTCCCCTCACCTTGGCCCAGTTTACATGGGAGTTCTAATTATGTTTAAATGCATTTTAGCATCGACCAGTTTGTAAGTTGAACTCCAAAATGTAGAACGTTTGACAAAGATTTAGCAAGGAGGTCTATTGAAAGTAACGTTTCAAATGTTTTACCCTGCCCCCCCAGGAAAACCACAAAACAGAACTAAAGGTTGCAGCCATGATTGCTGACAGGTTTAGAAATGTGTTTGGACGTGCTTAATGGTGGGAACGTTGCTCCATGTGGTGAAGTCGGCTTCACCGCGGTCTGGAACTGATGTCCAGTGCTGCATCGATCCACCCCTGAAGCTTTTCAATAGGATTTAGGTCAGGGGAACATGCAGATCGACAAACAAAGAAAAATGGGAAATCCATCTAATATGCAACATAGTCCTATTGAACACCTTCAGCAAAGAAGAGGGGTTGCTGTATGTTGGTGAAGATTCTCTGTCATCCAGGTCATGATCAATCCAAAAAAGGTTAAAAAAATAACAGAACTGGACTTCTATTGTGAAGCTGAAAAAGAATTCCAGTTGTTTTATTTTTTAACTTTTTTTGGGAAAAGGGGTTGCTGCAACATCCTCCCATAGCCAGCTGCAATTTGACATGACAGTTGCTCCCTCACTGTGGAATGAAGAAAACATATCAAATGGGATCATCCTGTCATGCAAGTAGCTCTGGAAGCCATTAGGACTAGCCAGATTCACTTTTTTCTCCTCATAGAATAAAATGTTTTTCCAAGTTTAAAGCATCATGTGTCTTCCTCTCTTTGCAAAATCGGAAGGGGCGTGTCCTTCCAGCCTTTCTCTCACTGTTGCTCTTCAGAGTATTGGGCTGCAGTCAGCATGACTCAGGGACTTAATTCAGACTGGAGAGCTGTCTGTGTCCACAGGAAGCTCTAGCTCAGTGCAGGTGATTGTCATTTAGGTCCACCTCTTGACTTTTTTTATTTAGAGATGACCTTAAAGGCTTGCAAGAGGCCTTGCTTTGGTAGATCAATCATCCTGCCACATTCAAAGACAGACAGACCTGTAGCCCTTTGCCATCTGGGGGCCATGGCTTGGCCTGGCCAGCCAGAATACAGCAAACTGAGTCTGGAACTGCTCCCATTGAGCCCTCCCTCTTTCCTGAAACCGACCAATCACAGGCGTGGGCGGGCTTTATATGTTCAGTGAAGTGCAGCACCCCAGAATCCCTCAGCCAAAACAAACAAGATGGCCGACGCTACAAAGTGTTCGTTTGCTAGTGTGCAACAACCCCCCCGACCCCAGCAAACATCCAAATACAGCACATTAACTTAGGTAAGGTTTACCTGGCTTCTGCCAATCTTCTTTATTGCCCTCAGAGTTTTCGACGATGTCAAGTGCTCTCTCTTCGCTCCTCCGGGTTATGGAGAAGAGGGTGTGCATTCCTCAGTGGTAGCATTTTCTTCGACTTGCCATTGTTTAAATGTAGGCAAGTCCTCCATCCGTCCTAGCAGATTACGCACAGACTTCTTCTTTTCTTTGGCCACAGCCAGACCCAGCTACGCTAATCTTTCAACGGGCGCTCTTGGTTCTTTCCTTTTTACATAAATATACACCGAGTTGGAAATACCACCTTGTATCCTTAGGTTTTTGTGACAAAAACGACAAGAATCATTCACCCTAGTCTCCCCCTGACCGCAGCTCGCCTTGTTGAATTATATTGTAAAATGTTGACAGGTCTGATGCTTTTGGCCTGATTGTACCTTTTTTTCATCACGTACGCAGCTTCTCCGATTGGTTTACGTTGCGCCTGTTAACCCCGCCCCATAAAAAGCCCTCTATGGACTAACTTTAGCCGTATCGACGAGAGGCAAAAGCTAGTCCGGCTGGCAAGGCTAGGTCACGGCAATCTGACAGGAAATGACACGAAAGCCTGATTTGGTCTACAACATTGATCAGCTCTCAGCAATTTACAGTCATTTGTTTTGTCTCTTGCTCCTGTTTATTCTTTCTGCATTATGAAGCTCTACTTACAACCTGGCACAAAATACTAAGGTTTGTCATATATTACCCAGGGTTAACATTTTAATCTAGTGTTTACTTTAGTTTTTACGTTTTGATAACAGGCTGTTATTTCACTGAAATACTACAAAGTTTACAGGTTCTACATTTTTATCAGGCAGATTTACTGGGGTGTGGTAGTTAATCTATTAGAATAATTTACTATAACACCAATAAACACTTAATACTGTATGTACTTCCAACCAAGTTTGCCAGTAATTTACGTTAGATTGACCTTAAATCAACCCACTTTAAGTATACTTTTATCAATTTTATTTCTGTTTTGTTACTATAATTAGTATATGCAAATTCTGTTTGCACGGTTCTCTTAACTGCTTTTCATTTTTTGTTTTATAAACTGTTTGCAATATATTCTTTAATCATTGTTTAATAATTTATCTACTTTTTATTGACATGCTGATTTTATGATTGAGCTGCATTTGTGTCTGAAGTGGTTTTTAGCTTTTGGGTTTTCATTTTTACGTAAATGTGCCCCAAATAACCTTTTTTTTTTTTTTTTTGCATTTGTGAGTCTAAGTCTACAGTATCTTTGTTAAATCAGAATTTATTTTGAATTTCACACTTGTCTTTTATGCATAAACTTTTGCACAAAGATACTGGACTGGACACTGAGCTGCAGGGACAAATAATCCTACGGACAGCTGCTTCTCTGGAGGGAAACAACGGCTTCTCCAAGGAAGTACTGCTAAAATAATCAATACTAGGAAGTACTGCTAAAATAATCAATACTATGCAAGAAGCATTGACTGTATTCATATCCTTCAACCGATCACTGAGTTAGTGTTACTGGCTCCGGGTTTGTACGTCAGAGAACCTGGATCGTGCACATTAGGATTTGGCATGCCATATTTTAAGATGAATGAACTTTGGATATCACTGCAGAGAGAGATTGAGGATTTATAGGTGTCAGGATCTTCTGACACTAACGCCGCTCCTTTCTGTCCGGCTGGGGGCTTATTCAACACAGCTGTATTTTGGAAGTCAACAGGCAGGTGGAGCCACAGACTTGGTTCAGTCAGGTGATGGACGGAGGCTTTTATGATGTAATTGAAGTTATCTGGCAATCAAGATCATCACCAAAGTAAAGGGAGGAGGGAAACAAAGAATTAAAAATGACATTCTTTTGCTTTCTTCTACAGTTCTACTACAGCTGCTGCTGAGCAAGGCACTTCTCAGCCATAGAGTCACGTTATTAGTACTAAAGTAACAGTTGATGAAAATGTAGAACCTTACATTAAATAAAACCCAATCAGCTGTAACCATTGATGATAATAACGACCACAGCAGGAAGAAACCATTTTGTTATCTGAATGTGTACTCATTGTTTCTGTCCCAGATGTTATTGTTATTCTCATACAGATGCAAGGATGTCACATGTTATGATTTTCTATCTTTCATTTAGACAACCAAAAAAGTATTGTTCAGTGGCTTACAGGAATCGGGGTTTTGGGTTTACATCCATGCTTTTTTCCTCCTGATTTCAGAAATTATACAAGCACAGCTAAAAAAAAATGGGATATTGTGTAGACGTTCAACTTTTTTTGTCCCTCATTTCTGAAAGTCAAACACAGACACAATGTAGACTGAGTACCAATTTCAAGGCTTTTTTTTCTTCCAATTTTAATAACTGCAGGAAACAGATAAGGAAATAAACAAAAATTAGGTGTTGTTTTAGAAAATTTTTATATTGTGAAAAAGTTAAAACATCTTCAAAGAAAGCTGAGTGTTAGAAAAGGGAGAGGTGGGAAAAGCTGCACCAGAGACAGGGAGAACAGCAGAGATGAGAGGATTGTCAGGCAAAATCCTCTCAAGACTTTGGGGGAGCTTCACAAGAAGTCGGCTGAGGCTGGAGTCAGCGCACCACCAGGGCTGTGAGCAGGACTCTAAATAACAATGTTCCCATTTCAAAATGCACAGTATCTGTGTGATGGCTGCATTTACAGCCACACAGATGTGGTAACAATTAACATTTATGTGATTTAGTTTCTTTGTCATATAGGGGTTTCATTTACAGAGCCATTTCATTATTTGGAATTTATTTATCAGCATAACACTGTATTTCAAAATTAGTGTGCACATTTTGCTTTACCCTGTTTTGTTATGACTGAGTTTTTAAGTTGCTCTAGTCCCTTTGCTGAGGAACCAGCAGGTGGCCAAGGGGCTGAGCTGATTTGGACCGTACCACATTGGTGCTATGGGGGGAAATGGGGGTTTAGCTTCATTTGGTTTAGTTAGGTTTGTGTATATTTTACCCCATGTGTTCCTTTTGTGGACTGATCAGCCACTATTTAAGTTCCTCTTTGTCCCATTAATGCAGGTCAGTTTGTTTTGAGTTAGTACTGTTACTAGTTATTTTGAGTAGTTTTGTTCCTTTAACCTCTTTTCTGGATCCTCTTTTGTACGTGTTATATTTTATCCTTTTTGGGTTAAATAAAAGAACCCTGTTTTTTGAAAATACACCTGTGCCTGACTGTCCTTACTGCTCGGTCCATCACAATCTGCCATACATATTGTGGGAATTCAAAATTGTCTGCAAAGAAAAATTACTAGCTCTGCAAACCGTTATTTAGGTGTTTAAATTATATATTCTGTAAAATGAGGATAGTGAAATCTAATTTAAGGAGGCAAACTGATGTTAATTTTTATATAACAGGAACACATCAACATCCCAATTGCTGTCTGTGACCTTATTTTTATTAACTCATTTCTGCAAGGACCCAGATAGTGAACTACTCATTAACGCAAATTACAATATGTCTAATAAGTAATTTTGATTCAGCATTATAGTTTTAAAAGGTGAAACTCATTATATGCTATAGATTCTTTCATGGACAGAACTGTTATCGCTATATCTAAAATATCTGTTTTGGTTAATTTAGGTGGCTAATGCTCACAGCTAATACACTTTTTTTTAATTTCACAGAAAATTAAAATATTACAGAAGAGTGATCAAAACAGCATTTTAATACGGACATGTTATGAGCTACAGAACTGTGGGGAAGACTGGGACCGCGACAGCAGTCATTTACACCCTTGAAAAGGAGGGTATGCCACTGTTTGCCACAGGCTGTATCCCAACATATTAATGAAAAGTTGAGTGGAAGGAAAAGGTTGGGTGGACAAATGGGTACACGTTACAGGGATAACTTCAGACTCGGTGGGGATTTTGAAGAAAAGCCTGTTTGTGGACAGTCGCTCTGTCCTGTTTGCAGATGAAAGTAAATTCCGCATTTCATTTGGAAAACAAGGTCTCCGAGTCTGGAGGAAGAATGGAGAGGCCCAGAATCCACGTAGCTTGAAGTCTTGGCCATCAACCTGGTCTGACCTGAACCCCAAAAATAATCTATGGAGTATTGCCAAGAGGAAGATGAGAGACTTACCTGACTCCGCCAGATAGATTTGCTCCGCATATCCATCTGGAAACCTTCCGTTGAAGTAATTTTGGGAAGGGGCGAAAATACTGGTTAGCTGATTGGCCTATGTTGGTGATAGACGGGCCAAATAAACCAATCAGATTTGTCGTCGCTCGTAACAGAGCAACGACGAAAACACAACCACAAGCCAAGCTACTCTTGCTGCTGCAGGTAAAGGCTCGTTAGCTCAGCAAAGAAATACTCTGTAATTCTGATAAAACTTGCTCAATAGCCACGCTAACGCTAGTTTCATCGGCTGAAGCCGCCATGTTCTTTAGACTGAACTGTCGCGCTTCTCGTTGCGTCACACCTCAACCCGCCTCAAAGCGAACGGTGATTGGACGTTCGTTTGGTGAACGGCTCCAAATTTTCTTTAACGGAGAGTAGCCAGACTGATCTGCGAGTGAAACCTTGAAAGCTCGCGAGATCAGGATGGTCTCACGAGGCTAATGAGAGACACCAGACCCAACAATGCAGGTGACCTGAATGCAGCTAACAAAGCAATCTGGGCTTCCTGGACACCTATGACGCGCCAGAGGCTGATCACCTTCAGGTATTACTACATGGATGCTTTAATTCGTGCCAAAGGAGTCTGAACCATGTAAGGAGTATGAATACTGCATGGTAGTGGCCCCAGATTTCTGTGGTCTTATGTAATATTAAAATTTTCTGAGAAACAGCCATAAGCAAAAGCATTTAAAATGAACAGAAACAAACATCTGAAACCTATTCGTGGATGGAAAGTAAATAAAAGAGCGTTGTTATATTATACAAATAGATCAATATAAAGGGAAATTTTTAAAAAGGATTTTATAAACTCAACTCATATCACAAGGAAGTCATTTAAGCTCCCACAATATAAGAAAGGCTATTTTAAAAATGAAACCAGCAGCTGAAACAGAATATGCAGATGAGCAGGTGTGGGCCTGATATTTTGGTGCATTTGCACAGAAGGCAGTTTTTCTCGCCCCCTAATCCAGCCTTGGTGAAGTCCTCATTCAGGATTATTTTTCTGGCAGCTCGTTTTGCCTTCCTCCTCATCATCATCAAAGCTCACGAGTGGGTGAGCGATGAGACCGTACCGCTGTACTTTCTAAAGAGAAATAACAACTGGAAAAACAAGCATATGATGTCACGCATAGCAAGCTCTTGATTAAATCATGCATTTCATCTTTACCTGAGTGTTTTAATGTTACACCAGGAATAAAGATATGAAGCTGTGTATATGTGTGCAACATGCAGCGGAGGCAATAAAAGGTAAACAGGACCACAGAGGCTGCAAATCTATGACATGGATGGATTTGTGTTCCTGCAGAGCGATCAGGCGTGCATTAGATGTCTAGCTTTACTGAGATCTCTGTTTGCTTAATGCTCAATGAGCCTGCCGTAATCATTATTCAGTCATTCAGAAAAAAGCCGTGTGCCGTTACTGATGGATTATGTGGTTTTATGCAGATTACGGTCAGTTTGTCTGGATTCGCAACTAGACACGTTCAACACAGAAAAACACACAGATGTGATGACATACATATTATTCTCTTAATTTATTGTGATGCACAACAGACTTCCCATAATTTCTGTTTGGACTGAGTTCAAAAAGCTTCACTTTTTTGTTTCCATACCAGTGGTTTGCTCATTGTTCACACAGAAACTCTCCCTCAGCATTGCCCAAACACATTCTGGGTATTTCTAAGGAGAGTTTGCTTCATCAGCAGCTAGAGCAAATGTTATATAAAATGAACACATAACACAGTATAACATTAAATGTAGCGTACTATAGCTACCTGAGGCATAATACCACCAACACTTACAATGCTCTGCAAAGATATTTACCCCCACTAAAGTTTTAGTGTTTGTTTTTTCCCCATTTTAAAAAAAAGAAGGTAATTATTCACAGGAAGCTAGCTCCCTGGTTTAATTTAGAGCTGCTGAAGCTGTTGAAGCTCAACGTTAGGATAATGTACCTGTGTGTGTTCTCACTTTATTTATTTGATGTACCAGCTTCTAAATCTGACTCTGACTCACAATTTACACCGCAAAATACAAGCATGAAGAAGTTTGATTTGATTTGTGTCCGATGACGAGCGGACACACTGGTAGAGCGGCATAGAGTAACAATAACAGAGCGCTCCATAAAGATGTTATCAATCAGAGAAATAAAAAGTTACTTCCTGATTGTATCACAGTGGTTCCATTCAACAGGTGAACACGCCCACGGCAACAACCTCAACTCCCCGCAGCCCCCACCACGGGTTGCCGGTTTGCCTGTTCATGTCTGAATACACGCTAAAACTGCATCTTTAAAATGAACTGCACCTGTCTGAATCACAATGAGAAGTATTACAGCTCTGTGCGGGAGCATAGTCAAGAAACCGCGTCTATCACCAATTTCCCCCCCAGCAACGACGGTGGCGGCAGCGGTGTGGGCATAACATGCATATTGGTGTTTATCGCCGGTTCAGAGTCACAGCACCATGAGCAGCGCTGTTTGTAGGTGCTGTGCGATCAATAGAGAGACCGGGTCACTCAATTTAATCTTCTAAATAAAACTTTTGTTCATTCTCCTCCTTCATCACTAACTTTGACCTTAGATGTCTCGCTGCATGACAGTTTCCCTGATTTCAGGCAATTGAGCATATTTGCAAGAACGAATGAAGTAGAGGCCACGAGCTAGGTGCTCATATACAGCACAATGCATAGAAGAAGATAACTTCCTTTATATTTCATCTTAAAATGAAGCGTAGAAGAAGACTTCTTCTAAATGAGTAAAATTCCGTGTGAATACATTTTTATTTATTTATCAAATTTACAGTTTTTGATTTTAATATTTACTAAGGAAATGTTTATTTACACGTCTTTATGGTGTGGGGAAAAAACACTGTCAGACCGCCATTACATTTTTCATCTCAGAACCCAAAGGGTGCTCGCACCACACTTTGGGAAACCCTGGTCTAAAACATTGAAGTGCGAAAACAAACAAAGCACTTCATCCAAAACTATTATTGTAAAGATATGTGCAGTTAAAACAAATCACATTGCCTTTTTACTGAATGAGAGGCATGAGTGCAATGACTTGGTGTCATATAAGCAGAGTTATAATAATAGAAAGATGACATTTGGTCAAGAATGGTCCTCAGAATTAGCAAATATGTTCTTTCTGCAATGCAAAAATTACAAGCCAAATGCTGCAGGTCACAATATTATTTTTACTCTTTGCACTTAGACTTTAATGAAATATTTGAGAGTACACACCATTTTTATCCAAACCATTCCTCTATTGTTCCAAATGTGAGCACAAACCTTTTTTTATGACCTAAAAAGTAACGGAAATCTTCATTTGTTCTTGTCAATCTAATTTCTTATCCATAGCTGCCAGGCAAGAGAACAGCACTTTTATTACTTTGGATCCAGAAGATACATCATATCTAAGGCTTTGTTGAATAAAAACCCAAAGCACTTGAGCTGTAACTAAAATCTACGGTAAATAAATCTATATACTGGATTTTATGTCACACAGCTGTTGGTAGTCTGACAGGTTAAAGCCCTAAAGGTGCATAAGCAACATTATTTGACTTATTTCATCGAATACTTCAGTAGCTCACTCTAGTTGCATACAAAGTTTTTATGAAAGATTATCATGTCCTGCTGGGATATTAGTTATTATTCTGGGGTTTTATACTTTGTTTTTGCTCAATTTGTTAGTGAATAAAGTCTTCCATCTTTATTTTTAATTACAGAGGAAGTACAACATTGCGCATGCGCAAAACAAGGAAGCAGCTAACAGCTTTTAGTATGTCCCTGGGAAACAATGCAGAACGGTCCAAAATCCAGTAAAAAAACACACAAAAATAAATCATTCCAAGAAGGAAAAGACTGGAATGTTGCTGAGAATACAGTATGAATGCTGGTGTTCGCTGAAGTATAAGTTAAACCAGCTGATAGCTCAGATGTGACCGCAGAGTTGATTGACGTGATGTGAGTAAATATTCTGATATGATGCTCTTACAGTTGCTGTAGATCGGTGTATTCAATTAATAATGGTTGGTCTTTGATCACGCTGAGTTGCTGCTTTACTGCGAGGCATTGCAGATGGTCCAGTGTAGTCAAGCATTATTTAATACTGTTTTATTAATTAAGCAAACTGGCATTATGATACTTATGATAGTACTGCCGGTAGATGGCGCCACGTCTGTTTACATCTGTGTAACGATTTAGGGTTTGCTTGGTTCTGGACTAAATTAGTTTTCACTTCAGACTGTTCACTCCGCAGTCAGTTCAGCCATCTGCCCAGACCATTCCCACCTATTGCCTCTAATTAAGTTCCAACTCTGCTCACCTGTTCACTTGCCTTTATATACCTGCCTCACTGACTCACTCACTGCCAGATCGTCATGTCATCTCAGTCATTGATCATGTCGTCACTCGTGTCCTGCCACCGTGTTTTTTCTGTCTCAATACCGGTGACATCTCATCTCCTGGTTTGTTTTAGCCGTTTTACATTAAAAACACCTTTTTATGTAACTCTGTGTCCGGTTGAATTTCGGGTTTGCCAGCACCAACCGTTACAATCTGTTCATCGCGCCCAGTGCTGGGGCTATGTTTATCCACAAAAAGGACCATCTAAACATTATCAGGATGGAGGATTGGCGTATATAACTATAATATTTTATCATGATCAAATAGTTTTTGGTCTTTATAACATGGCTATATACCTTGAAGTTCAATGATTACCCATTGTCATATTAGTATTTTGACATTACATGTTTTAAGAAAGCAGCAGATCTGGAGCAGGATCAAAACAAGTGTAAAAGTATAGAATGTTCCCATTTAAATGAAAAGATAGTTAATACCTTAACCATACGTTACAACCGGTCTTTGGCAGGGGAAGATTTCTTTGCTACAAAGATGTAAGCAAACTCGAATCAAACCGTCAACTGATCATCAACTGTTTCTGAGAGTAAGCTAGGGACATTTGGCAATGGTATCAGTTAAGAATAGTTTTATTTCCATCTGCAGCACTGTTTTTATTGGAGCAATAAATTATTTTTCTGTCATGGTTTTGGCACTAGTGCTAGTCTGATTCAGCATTTGACACACCTGTGCAGCACCCGTTCTCATCAGCCTTCACGAGATCTACCTGCACCTCTGACTATATAACCAGCTCTCAGACCAGTCACTAGTGCCAGATTATTACCAGCCACCGGTGAGTCTAATCCAGCGTTCCTGAATCCTGTCTGCCTGCCTGTTACCTGACCTGTTTCTGCCTCCTGATTCTCTGAGCCTGCCTAACCCAAGTCGGACCTGACTGTTGTGCTATCTGGATATCTGAGCTGCTTCTGTGCCCTGATTCTGCCCCTGGATTCTGCTTTGGATTTTCCCTGGATCTCTAATCACCTGGCTCTGACCCTGGATCTGCTCTCGGACTTCGGACTCTGGTTATTCCCCGACCATCCCGCCTGTCTCTGCCATCACGGTTCTGACCCTGTGCCTGTCCTTTGACCACCGATTACCTGCCAGCCCCATGAGTAAGATCCTTCAAACTGCGCTGATCAGACTCTGGATCACATTGGGCTTCACCAGCGACGTCACCAACAGGAGCCTTCACTCACCTTCCAAGCCTGTTTGATTGTGAGAAGATTAATGACCGAAGTTTCAACGACTCTAACATCTCCCGAAGCCTCTTTCTGGTCACTAATCTGTTGTCTCCAATTGCAGTGGTTCCTGTTTCAGACGCTGGTGATTCACATATTCATATCGCCCAGCCTTATATCAGCTTTAAACTCAGAAACATACTGGATGGCCCACAGAAGACCACCCAAACAACCTATATCTGTTTGGCTCGGAAGAGGCTTATAACCTTATGTCTACTGGTACCCTGTAAAGAGGGTTTCTGTATCAGGGCTCCCTGCTACTGGTCATTCAGCTTCTGTCAACCCTTGGTTTACATTCTCTACCAATCAGACTGCTTTGTGGAGGAACCTTCTGTCATATCATTGATAGACAAGTTCTAGCAACAACACAGAGGTAAAAGGTTACCAAGTATGGTGCCACTCTGAGGTTTATGTCAATCAATTCAGCCATCCGGCAAGGGCTAAAAAGACGAGTTGCGTCTTTTCAATTTAATAAAGAGAGTTGATGTAGTTTAAACATTTGTGCTCCCTCTCCGAATTCTTCCACGGAACGCACATCAGACGGATTGTTCTTGCACATTTTTGCAGAAAGGCCTAATGTTTTAGGGATATCACTGGAAACACGTCATAATTTTGCTAAACATTTTAGAATATATTTAAGTAGTTTTCAGCGGTATTTTAACAGATCAGTGCTTCAAACATTGTGTAGCACGTTTCTTTCCTATTCGCTGGAAGCTATTCTTATCCATGCTTCTCAGAAACTGATCTGAGGCATCGTTTTCATCTACACCAAATCATTCCCTGTTTTCTATGAGTAAAGTCAGTTCATATAACCTATACGTGATACTCAAAGCCAGAAAGAGGACTTACTCCTAATTCAATAAAAAACATGTGGCAGGCTACAGAGTAATAGAAAAGCAAAAGGCCAGTAGCACAAGTCATAATACAGTTAATATGTTGACGATCCATGAGAATTACCCATCCATTCAATCTGGTTTACAAACTGGCATTGGCCTGTTTAAGATTGCACGGGGCAGGACCTTTTCAGCCTATCCCAACTATCTTTAGGTAAGAGATCGGATAGACTCTGAACAGGTCAACAGTCCATCACAAGGCCAGGTAAAGATACTCAAGACAAACACCCACACCTGTTCCCTTCCATATTCAAACTGCATCTTATGTCTGCAGCACTGAGCCTCATATTCCCCCAGTCATGTTATGCGTGGCTCTTTTCCCATCTCCTAACCTCTATATTTAGCTGGGCCAGTGACCAGGCTGCTGCAAACTGAATGCTGTTCCACACACTGTCAAAACAAGGGGCTAATCCTGTCCAACAGGTGCTGGCTCTGTACCCATGGGCACTCTGCTAGCACTCCCCATACTCCCATATGACACAGTGTATTTAAAACTGGTGAAACAACACTGTTGCCAGTCAAAGGCAGGGGTCCCTCTTTGTTCAGCTCCCTACGCGGGAACATTAGAGAGCAAGACTGAGCTGTACAGGAGGTGAATGATGAGATGAAGCAGGGTGACATCCGCCGATGCGTTCATACAATGTCTCTTAGGTCTGAGAGACCGCTGTATGATTTCAGCATAAGTCCTCATCAAAGGAGATCGTGAGGATGTATCAAAGCATCACAGCCATGTAGCTCATAGGACCTGTAAAAAGGTCTGTTTAAACATGTTAGCGTTAGCCTTGGTCTCTAAGTACTGCCGTGCTCCTGTGACAAATCCGATCTCCACACGTTGCCCCTAATGGTGGAAAGGTGAGAGCTTTTGGGCAGCGTGTCAGAGACTGAACCGTTAGTTGTGACCTCCTCCAGGGAGTGAGTGTGTGGATCAACAGGCGGCGCCTCGGCTGCTGCGGTGGAAATCACAGTCTCCATTCGGCTTGCACGGTATAGGCTGACCTGAAAGCAGAGAGGGTTCATTTTATTTATTTATTTATTTTTTTTTTTTTTTGGGGGGGGGGGGGGTCAGATAAATCAACTCAATCATCGACACATGTCCTAGCTGAGAGTAGTGTTATGTACCATGGATTGGTGAGCGATGACAACCATGTTCCCTAAAACATTGGCTTTCTGTGAGAAATATAAACATAAACTAAATTTAATGTTTGAAATCCCATTTTTGTTCAGAAACAGTGCAATTGCAACGTGTGAAATATGAATGCTGATGTACCTTTCATGTCAGGGACACATTGGGACAGATGCCACACCTGAGATGATATTTAGATGCTAAAAAAGGACTTATTACATTGACTATTTTATTGATGTTGTATTATGGAATTCTGCTGTACAGGTTAGATTGGCCAAACTATTTTAAATCTTTAGCTATACTCACCTGCCACCTTATTAAGCACACCAGTTCAACTGCTTGTTAGAAAACAAGCCAATGACGTGACAGCAAATCAACGCTGTAGGGCACCTAGAGGTGGTGAAGATAACTTGCTGAAGTTCAAAGTGGGTATCAGTGATGCAGAAACAGCTGATCAACAGTACATTTTAGGCAGAGAATGATTTGAGAGCACCAGTTTTGTGGATGAAAATGCCTTGTCAGATGTCAGAATAGTTTGGGCAAACCGGTTCGGGATGAGAGAACAGTGGCTCACACAATCACTTGCTTGAATTGAAAAATGCAGAATACTGTCTCTGCAAAATCAGATGGTATGGCTGGCTGATAACTCGATTAATCTGTAAATCGAATTTAAAAAATTTTATGATTTTTTTTGTTGAAAATCAGAATGTAATTTTCCCAAAGCACTCATTGGGCTTTAATGAAGAGAACACAATGCAATGCTGATAGGAAAATATATTGTCAAAATATTGTAAAGAGGAAACTTTTATACGCACTGGACGGTGATAACCCTATACTCTACCCCTTGCTGCTGTTCAATGGTTGCATGCTATTTGTTCTCAGTGGCACACGCAATGCACACAGCCGAATGGTCAAGGAAAATGCGGAATGCACCGGAAGTATTTTTTTTTTTTTTATATGTTATAATTAAAATCAAGTTAGTATGATTCTATTTTAATTTGGGTCTTATATAATTGGTGTGTTTAGTGCCTCTAGTTTTATGTGATGTTAGCTTCAAAACACTTTTCATTTCTGGTTTAAATTGACTAATTTACTTAATTTTTTAAGTTAGTTTGAAGTTACACAAGTGGAGTGAAGCCCGTTCTTAGCTCATTGTGTAAAACCACTAGCAGCAAACATTTAGTTATACTTTCATTGTTTACAATGGCAGGGCCGCCATCTTGTTTTACAAGCATGTTTCACAGCTTGTATTTAGTTGCACTATGAATTCAGGTAAACTCCCAGACAAAATGCTTGCTATAAAAGTAAGTTTTGTAAATTTATTTCAGTAATTTATTTTTGTGAAAAAAAAGGAGGAAAAGAAAATGTATTTATCGGATTTCCTATAACACAATCGAAGATTTTATTTTCAAGCCATATCGCCCAGCCCTAGCAGATAGGCTACAATTCACACAGGCTTACTAAAATTGGACAAGAACAGAAGTTGCCTGGTCTGAAGAGTTTCAATTTCAGCAGTAATATTCACATGTTAGGGAGTAAGTTTGGCTTACAGAACAAAATCCATGGAGCCATCCTGCCAACAGATCTGTAGCTGCTGCTTAAATCAATCGTGTCAATATAGACCAAAATCTCTTGAATGTTTCAGATGCCTTGTTTCCCCATACCATTAAGATTGAAGCAGTTCTGAAGGTGTACCAATAAAGTAACGGGTTAGTGTAGAGATGAGCAAACACAATTCAGACTCATTCAAAACCTAGGAAATAGCCCGTTAGTTTAGTGCCGTTCCAAAGCTACAAAGCAGATAGCAGAATTAGCATCGCTAGCATTTTGTGCTTACTAATTGTTTGTGTTTTTTCTCTCTCTGTGACACCATATATTTTTCTACCCAGCACCAAAATTATGCAAGATAAAAGAGTAAAACTGTTTGATAGCAAAGGAATGTCTATTATCCAAGTGTAAATCTTGTGATCTGTTGCTTGTCATTCAAGTCAGTCAAAGGCTATGTTCACACTGCAGGTCTTGAAGCTCGATTCTGATTTTTTGCTGAAATTGGAATTTTTTGAGGTGGCTGTTCATACTATATTAAATGCGACCGTCATCATACTGCTGCCTGAATGGTTCAAGACCGCAAAGTAACCTGCATGTGCCGATGACAGGGCAGCACACTGTTTGCGGAAGTAATGGTGAATGTAATTATTTCTAAAAGTGTTCAATAAAGTTTTGTTAAAAAAATATCTAGAAAAGAAAACAAAAATCCGGATACCAGCTGGCATCGCTCATTGTTATTAGAAAGCTGTTAAACAATGGGAGCCGGTAATATTAAGACCACATCACAACAATAGAAGGTAAGAAGAAAGCAGCACAGCTATTAACAGCGGTCTTTTATGGAGCGCTAACTGCTACTACCGTGTGTGGATGTGTAGTTGGAGCCAAGAGAGTGATGTTAAAGATGGATGGATAAAATGCGACATTACCGTTCAGACAGTGGATACTTGTCTGAACGGTCAATACATTTACAAATTAGTACCACATATGAAAGTGGCACAAATTAGATTTTTTGGGGGTTGAAAAGTTCGGAATTGGCCCGTTCACACCAATGTGAAAAAGACAAATATGGTCGCATATGGGTAAAAAAGATCTGATGAGTCGCATTTTCATGCAGTGTGAATGTACTCAAAATTGTCCCCTGTAACGTTGCAACTCATCCTTTTTTTTTTATTTATACATTTTAGTTTCATTGAAAGGTCAATTCAATTTAAAGTTGCTTTCTGTCTTCGCACCAACAGGCCTTTATGAGCTTTAACTCCCACAAAGCCACACCCACCCACTGAACGCTGCGCGGATGTTCGTATGCAGTCAAGGTTTCTGTGACAGCGGAGACGATAATAATCACTAAGACGGCCGGAGAACCAGACAAGCAGCAGATTATAAAGAAGGCAAGCAGGCTCCAGGCCGGAGATTACGACAGCAACAAATTTTATTTTAAAGAAATACACTGAGGGGAGATCTGCTGTTTTCTGCTGTAGGGATATTTTTGATATTCTGGTTAGAAATCATTTATTTCTTTTGAGTTCTTTTTTTCTCCACCTCAAGTATAATGTGTATAAACTGGTGCATTACCACCCCCCATGGGGCTTTAATGAAAACTATATATCTGTTGTTAAATCTGTATAGAAGTTCTGCTGGGCTAAAAATAGCCTGACTAGGAGCAAATGCTTGTCCATAAGGACTGAAAGGCTTTGATAGACGGACGAAGACAGGTGTGTCAAGCTCCTTACAGTTGCAGTGTGAGATGCATTCTCTGTATAATGGTACACATAGCTGGAAAAGCAGCAGATGGAGCAAGTTAAGGAAGTAATATTTTCCCCCGTCTCTCCTACACAGACCTGGGTTTGCAGGTAGCGACGGGATTTAAGCTCCAGCAGCTCTTCTTTGGTGACAGTCGGAGCACAGCAACAAAACACCTGCTGGAAGCCAGCTCTGAACCTGCCAAAGGGGTGGGGGGGGGGGGGGGTAGGAGTAAGATATTGCACAGCGGATTAATAAACAGGATTGATTGTGCACACAAACCCAGATTACAGCCAACTCATACGACATAGAAACAGCTAAACACCCACGCTGACAGACAGCGCACCCTTTTGAAGGTAAGCAGCTCACAACAACAACCCACCTGCTGTTTAGGCAGTAGTAGATGACCGGGTTGTACATGGTGGAGCTCATCGCCAGCCACATGATGGCCAGGTAGACCTGCTGGATGTAGCGCTCCTCAAACAGTTCAGGGAAGAACTGATGCAACAGGAAGTAGACATGGTAGGGCAGCCAGCACATGGCAAAGGTGCACACCACTACGATCATCATCTTAACCACCTACCAGAGGGGAGCATGGAGGTGATGTGCATATAGTTTGCTTAATCTCCTCGGCTGTTTTTCATGTTACAGGATTAAAAAGTCATCAAGCTAAAGAGCGGTGTTCAGTGATCAGGGCTGTGTTGTTCTTTGGGTCACCTTGCGTTTGGCGATGAGTTGCTCTGCGTAGTGTTCAGAGGAGTCTCCTGGAATCTTACCAGCCCAGAGGGTGACTCCCACCGTCATGTACGCCCATCCCATGATGCACAAGGGCAGGAAATAGATCAGCACGGTCACACACATATAGTAGCTGCAGCAACAACAAAAAGAAAAAAATAAGAAAGGCAAACAGATAATCTACTGTGGAATAGGTTTTTTTTGTTTTAACTGAGACGTGAGTTGTGATCATGTACAGGACCTTGCATAAGTATTCACATCTCTTGGCTTTTTACCTATTTTCTTACATTCCAACCTATAATTTAAATTATTTTAATCTTATTCAATGGGATGAATCTGTAAGAAAGTCTACGTTGGTGAAGCGAAATTAGAAATACATATTAAAAAAGAGCTAAAACATGTGGAAACTGAAAATTGTTACGTCTATATGCATCCACCTCCTTTGCTATGAAGCCCCTGAAATATTCTGGTGCAAGTCATTACCTTCAAAAGCCCCAAGATTAGTAAAAGAAAGTCTACTTGTGTGAAATCTAAGTGTCACATGATCTGTCATTATAAACACATCTTTTCTGAAAGGCGCCAGAGGCTGCAGGACCACAAAGAAAGAGTCATCACACCACGAAGAAGAAGGACCTCTCCAAACAAGTCAGGGACAAAAAAACACACACGTAAAGGTGAGGTTATAAAAAGTACCAGAATCCTTCTTATTCCCATGGGGCAACACTGAATCTATCGTGATCAGGTTGATCAGGTTGTCAATTGTGGCCTGTGGAATGTTGGTCCACAGAATTTCCCAGTTCTCACCACCAGTGGCCTGTTGGTGGGGAAGTCACTGATCCAGGAGCAGTATGGTACACATAATCCTAGGTTGTGCAGCTTCAGGGCCAGCATGTCCAGAAGCAGGTTGTTGAAGGCTGAGCTGAAGTCCACAAAAAGCATGCTACCATAGGTGATGGGATACTGCAGACGAGTCAGAGCCATGTGAAGTGCTAATGATGAAGCATCCTTTTTAGAACGATTCTCCATGTAGGGGAACTGAAGGCTGTCCAGACCAGCAGGGATGGCGTCGATGGATCCTCACAGAGCACTTCATGATGACAGCAGTCAGAGCAACAGTCGGTAGTCACTGAGGCAGGTGATGGTTGTTTTCTTTAGAACAGGCATAATAAGGAAGGATTTCAGAAAGGAAGGGACCATGGGCAGCTGCAGGGAGAGGTAAAAGATGTCAAGAACATCCTCTACAAGTTGGTCAGCACAGGATTTTTGTGTTCTTGTTGATATTGATCTTTCTCAAGGTGGAGGTCTCTTGGTGCAGCTGCAGGATGAGGGCCTGATGCTGCCCCTCTGACTAAGGAAGTTGATCCAACATTCTGCTGAGTGTTAGCATGCAAAGATGCTGTTTAAGGTGTCGGGTAGAGCTGGGTCATTGAGTTTCTGGTAGCTTTGCTTATAAACTGTGATGGTCCTAATGCCTCTCCACAGGTTGCTTGGGTTGTTGCAGTCCTCAGTGTGCTGCCTCTACCTGCTTGTGCCTCTTGTACTTCCTCTGAACATAGAAGATATTTGAAATATGATAATATGTTACATTTTTAGTAGAGAGATATTACTTTTTTTTTAAACTCTAGTTGGTCATTACTATGAAACATAATCTAAACGTACAACATATGGAACCTGGAAGCAGATTTGCTACAGCAGCAGAAGACTAATCCAGGTGCCACTTCTGTCAGCTGAGAACCGTATATTTTGGCTAAAATAAACACAGATTCACCAAAACTGGGCATTAACAGACAGGGAAAATATCACCTGGTCCAATGAGAATCAATTTCAACTGTAACATTCAAATGGTAGAGTTAGAGTTTGGTGTGAAAGAAATCATGGATCCATCCTGCTTTGCCTCAGCAGTTTAGGTTGGTAGGGGCTGCGTAATGTTGCATTTTCTCAGGAACCCTTGGGCCCTTCACTCACTAAGTATAATTTACTGACCATGTCCTTCCTTCTGTGCCCACAGTATACCCATGGTTAACTCCTGCAAGATAATGGAGCGCTTCACAAAGCTCAAATAATCTAAAACTGGTTTTATAAACACTGCACTGACTTCACTTAACAACAACGATAAATCCCAAGATCAGAATGCAATTAATCCCCTTTGGTGGAACAGGAAATTTGCATCATGGATGTAGGGACAACAATGGATGTCAACAACAACAGTAAGAGGCATGATGTCAATATGGACTTTGTATAGTTTCACTCTGGCACGTGTTTCAATAAGGTCTTAACTTAGTCTCAACATTGAAATTATCTTAGCTTAAGCCTCCATGGTTATATTTATACAAATTAAGGTGCTAAGAGAGTTATCTACACAAGGGAAGATTCTGACAACTCCTAGCCAGTCATAAAAATCCTATTTCTTTAGATATACATGGCTGAGAGTTCAATTAGTAGTCAATACACGGTTATGGTCAAGCCTTTAGACAAATAAGAAAGCAATAGTTTAGGAATATGATGCCATTTTGAAATAGCTAATCATGACACTACTACATATTGGATATCTGGACAAGTCCAGTCAGATCAGTTCACAACATGCTCACAAAAACCAAATCTCCAAACTGCTGATGCTTTAATGTGCAAAATGATAAAAAGGGTGTGTTACTTTAAACAGGAAATTACATAGGATCTGTATCAACACTCTCCACTTTTATAGATGATAAAATGAAATGAACCAGACATGCCTATAGTAGCTACTCAGAGTCAGATCCATCATCTCAACACAATACGCTTCATTTTTATTACATTTATTTCTCACCAATAGCCCTGGTATAAATAGAATATACAAAAAAGAATGCCATAATATGCTGGAATTAGTTTTGACATACTAACACAAAATGCATGAAACTTCATGGTTTTCACACCAAATAGAAGGATTATACACATACTGATGCCATACATCTAAATTTATCCACCAGGTGTGGCTTACTGTTCAGAAACATTAGTCTCATGATGGGAATTAAGACGCATTAAGGCAACTTAAAAGAAGGGTTACGTTTCTTCTTTGGGGGAAAAAGAGGGAAGAGAAACGTGGTATTTTTTTTCAAGGTGTTGCTTTCTTTTGTATTCCTTTTCTCATACAGTGTCAGGTAAGAGTTGAGGCAGATTATATTTGCAAACTGTCCACTCAGGCTTGCTCCTGCTACATTCAGCTTTTAGATCAGGAGCTTATGTGCAAACCACATAACAAAACAACAGAAAACTGCTATCATCAATGTGAGTGTCTTTGGGCTCATTTATCATGAATACCAACAGGATTTCAAACGTGTGTGACATCTCATTCATCATGTTTGTTTACTTTAAATCCATCTCCTCTCCACAGCGGATGTCAATCCCTGACCTGTTTTGAAGGCTATTTTGCATAAATTTAACATTATTTCCATTGCGCTGACGACCTGAAGGTGTTCCCCCCAGGTTGGTACAGAAAGGTCAGTTGGAAACGAAGCAAAATTCCTGACAATGCACATTTCTGGTGGGTAAAAACAGGGGCTGAAGCCATCAACCTGATGAACCAGAGCTTTGGTCTTGAATAAAGAAGTTTAGGTTGTTAGACTAAGTCTGATGTTACAGTAAAGAAGAATCGTCTCTACATAACCTTACACATTTCTTCTCCTTTTGCTTTTCTGCCACACTTTAATGTTTCTGATCAAATGCATTTTAAGATCAAAGTCTGGACTTTACCTACATGCCACTTCAAAACCTTCCTTCTTTTGAACCAGTCTGAGGTGGATTTGCTTGTACGCTTTTGCAGAATCGTGAAATTAAGCTTAAAGGTGCATAGCCACATTTGACTAATACGTCAGTGGCTCACTCTGGTTGCATCCAAAGTTTTTATGAAAAATTATCACATCCTGCGAGCATATTAGTTGTTATTTTGGTGTTTAACACTGTTTTTTGCTCAATTTGTTAGTAAATAAAGCCCTTTGTGCATATTTCTAAGAATAACGGATGTACGACACTGCACATGTGCAGCAGGGGATAAACAAGGAATCCGCTAACGACTATTAACGTCTCCCAGTGAAGCGTGGAAACAATGAACAAAGGTCCAAGATCCAGTTGCAAAAAAAAAGGCAAAAAAAGGTCTTAGAGTTGCTGTAGATTGGTTTATTTAATTAATAACGGTTTAGTCTTGGCCACTTTACCGCGAGGCATTGCAGAGGGGTCAGGCTCAGTCCGGCATTATTTAGTATTGATTTATTAGTCGCCATCTGGCTTTTTTAATAGTTCTGCGATGCTGTCTGTAGATGGTACCATGTCTGTTTATCTCTGCTCATCGTGCCTGTTGCAGGATTATATTTAGGCTCCAAAAGGACCATAAAAACGCTATCGGGATGGACGCTTGGTGTATATCACTTTATTTTATCATGATCAAAGATATTTGGTCTTTTTTTATAAGACCAAATACACGAGAATATATGAGAGAACAAGAAGATGAGAGAAACATGACAGAGAAAAATATGAAGAACCAAAACAGGAGCCTAAAAGAAAGAACATGAATGAGAAAATAGAATCTTACTTACATTTGATCAAAAAGTAAAATGTATGTTACAATTGTGTTTTAATGTGTTTGTGCAGTGGGAACAATCAACATTCCTATCAACTCATTCATGTCATTTTAGCACGTCATCATGGTTGTGCCCTGAGTCCCTTGTTGGTCCAGATAATGTTGCTCTCCATGGATTCACACACACAAATACACGTCATATACACATTCAAGTCACTTATTGTTTTAATAAATGATTACATTTTAATCAAGCTTTGGTCTTCATTGTAATTGATGGACAGGGGGATAGTGAGTGGTGGAACTCAATATTTTTTAAAGTATGGCTACAGCCCTGCTTGTGAATGCCTTAAAAAAGCAAAAGGAAGGTTTTGGAGTGGCCTAGTCAAAGTCCAAAATTAAATTAGATTGATATACTGTTCCATTCCCTTAAACAGGCCATTTATTCCATTCACACTAGACCATACTTTGACCTAGAGCAGTCCTGGCTATGAAAAATGTCAGAGAAGGTATTAGTCCTCTCTTCTGCTGCCTATTCCACGCCATCTAAAAACCCAGAGTGGTAAGCCCTACGCCTGTCCTCCAGTTATCCTATCTTCATGTTCAGTTGAACTCCTTGTTGAACTCCTTCGATTCGCTCTTCCTTCCTGACTCCCAAATCCAGTTGAACAGTTACTGTTATCCTTGTCAATAAGGTCTTTGCATTTTTACTACCTGTGTCCTGTAGCTCATTCTGCATGTGGGTCAGAAAATCATCACAAAAATGTCAAACAACACAGAGTCTCCACCCAGTGTTCTGGGAACAGCTGGGTACTCCCGTTACGCCCTGGTAAGATACACACCTAGCATACATCGTATGCTATTCAGTTGTTGACACACAAGTAGTCACCAATCCGTCTCATGGTAGGTTGACAAAGCTATAGTTTTCAGCCCCACCAGGAAAAACATTTTCTTGTCAATCTTGACTAATAAACTATATTTAATGTCTATTGGTGGTTTAAAGTTCTCAACTTTTATGCTGAAACTAAATAAAACCCTTTTGTTTCACTAGACTATGGTAAATACCAAACTCGAATGGTTGATATATACTGTCAGAAAAAGAACAGTAGGCACAAGGATGTTTTATTAATCTTCCATCAATAATTTAGCAGCCAGTTTTTCTCCCAGTGCAGGTCAATAATAACCTCATCTAAACACTGCATTTAAATTAAATTTCCTCAGGGAAATCATTTGATCATTACATGTTTACAAATTGTTCTTCACAGTGTCAAGACAAGAAGACACTGGAGAGAGGAGGCAGCTCCAGCACATATACTCACATCTTTCTGAAGTCGACAGCAGTGTATTCAGGCCAGTCTATGAAGCAGACTGTGCGTCCGGGCAGCACCGCAGTTGACGAATAAAGATACTGAGGAAAGGCCAGGAGCAGAGCCAGAACCCAGATCACACCAATCACCACCCGGGTCTGAGTGGAAGACAACCTCTGCCTCAGAGGGTGGATGATAGCCATGTATCTGCCAAACACACAGACACAAAACAAAGTTGTGGAAATTTCATATTTTCCTCCCAGGTGACCTCTGTTATCTATTAAACTTACAGAAAGAACATTAACTAACTCAGACATGAATTGAGACGTGTTTCAAGTTAAAGAGACAACTGTTGTTTCTCTATAATTTAATAACAGTTTACATTCTGAACGTGTTTTACAACCAGTTACATGGTCCTGTCTGCACTTCAAACTTCAGAGTTCTGTCATCTACCAAAAATTTACATTTTCAAGTCAAATTACATTAACTTTTTTTGTTTTCCTGGTTTCTGTAATGGTATTGGTATCCCATATGCTCTGGATTTATGTATGACTTTTATTCTTGTGCCTTAGTATTTATTTAATGTTGTGGATAGTTTTGTATCTTTCTCTTGTATGATACATTTGTAAAATAGATCATAGAGACTTTGTAACGTCTCTGCTAAAAAATAGTTTTAGCTAAAGGCTGGTACACACGGGAAGATTTTAAAACAGTCGGCTGATTTTCAAAGCTTTAGAGACACCACACGCAACAATAACAAATTGTGGATATCCAGTGATAGGTTTGCTTGTACAGTGTGTGGTGTCCGGTCAGACCACACACCAAACACGAACAGATTTCACACGGGATCATTCAGATGTCACATGGGAAATCTTGCGAAGATCAAACGTTAGTTCAGAGTAAATAAACATTGTCGAGTCGCGGAGGAAAAACAATGGTGATAGTTTGTGGACTCATTTTAACAAAGAAACGGACATAAAAACAGTAAAGCCGTTGGTGGAGTGGTGGCCTAGTGGTTAGAGCACAGAGCTTTGGTCCCAGAGGTTCTGAGTTCAACTCCCACAAGCTGCCATTCTTGGTCCCTGAGCAAGACCCTTAACCCCCAATTGCTCCCCAGGCGCCACACAGTGGCAGCCCACTGCTCCCCAAGGAGATGGGTTAAGATGCAGAAGTGAATTTTTCCATTGTGAGATCAATAAAGTTTTATTATTATTATTATTATTATTATTATTATTATTATTATTATTATTATTATTATTATTATTATTATTATTATTATTATTATTATTATTATTTTATTATGTTAATAGAGTGGAGAGAGCATGAACAGGGTGCTCTACGTTTGCTGCACTATGTTATGGAGGTGAGCTGTTTTGTTCTCTCTTGGGGTTTCCCTCACCTCGTTTCTGATTGGCTACACGTCATATTCAACAGGCTGCAGGCTCGTTTGTCTTCAGGAGACACCACACACTTGGATTTTGGGGCAAGACAATCTAACTTGTTGAATTTCCCTTATTTGAGGTCAGAGCAGTCCCGACGCTCTACCGAGAGGACCAGATTATTCTTAACACAAAACACACGGCAAGAATCTCTCTTACGATTATCTTAAGAGCCACCCAGATGGTCGGGCCTGTTTGGAGGGGAAAATCAGGGTGATAATTGGGCTAATTATCCTGCCGTGTGAACCAGTCTTAAGGGATGTGCAGGAAGACTCTACTACGATGGTGGACCTTTACTTCTGGCTAATCAGATTATCTAATTGGTGTTAGGTGTGGACCTAATACTGAATTTTAAACTTGAATTAAAAAGAATTTAGCGAAGTTTTGGTTTAAGGGTATGCACCTGTTGGCAACCAATAGAGCCTTTCTTACTTTATCATGTCTTCTAGTAAGTTTACTGTTTTTCAGTTGAGTTTTACAAGATGAACATCACTAAAGGTGAAGAAAGTCATGAAATGATTTATTATGGCCTCATTTTCTTTATATTACATAAACATGGCATTCTAACTGTGTAGAGAGAAAACGAAGGTTTGAATGAAAACATCAGAGTAGGTATACAGAGCTTTTCTTGTGGTTTAACACACTGTTGAAGCACATTTAATGTTGGCGATCTCTTCTTTGTAGTAGCTTTGATAAAAGATTACTCCCATTCCTTCCATCTCTTTTCTGTCTCTCATCCAATGATGTTACAGAAATGAGCTGGGATCCCTATTTCCCTGTCCCTTCCTATCTCCTCCAGTTCAAGTCAGCTAAACGCGGCATTAGATGTCGTTTCTGCTGTTTAAAGGGACATTCTTGTGTAATGACAAATTGTGGTTAACTCACAAATGTTTTGCAGAGCACACACCTGTCCAGAGCAATGGCCGTCATGGAGTAAATGCTTGCAAATATGGCTGCGATGGGGAAGAAGTTGTGGAAGCGGCAGTAAACCAAACCAAAGTACCACTCATTGTGAACAGCATAGGCAAAGTTGATTACTGTGTTGAAGGCTGACATGGCGGCCTCAGCGAAGGCTAGGTTCACCTGCGGAGGAATGACAACATTCATTTTATCGTTATTCATACACCTAACATGGTTTATCATATATGTATTTCAAATTTTGACATAGTTGTGACCACAATAAACGGTCTGCAAATGATTTCTGTTTCATTGCTGAAAACAGGTGGAGTCTTAGCTTAAATGGTATTTAGAAAAGATTGAGCAAACACACATTGCAACATAATAGATTATGGGTAAATTCAGAGGCAGAGACAGATCTAATATGAACCTTAAAAACAGCCTTTAGCTTCAATTATAATCCGATGCTTTCTTTATAGAGGTATCTCTCTGGGTACAGTGCTTTGCAAAAGTGTCCATACTCTGGGAACCTTTTCACATTTTCTCTCATTATTAGCATCAACTTCACTGTATTTCATTGGAAATGTATTTGACAGTACACAATGTCGCTCAGAAACATGAAGATGGAGGAAAAATGAGATGGCTTTTACAAAGAAAAAATCTGAATGATACATTTTTCATAATTATTGTGACAATTCACATTATTGTTATTTGGAGTCCTCTTTCACCTAATATGATAATGGCGTAATAACGCAAGTATATCCTCAACCTAGTGGCTCAGACAAATTAAGCGGTGGCGTTATTTGGTTTAAATCCAGAGAACTCCCACCCTGCAGAGGTCGTGTTTGGCTTTGACACCAATTTAATTTCTTTTCAAACCAGTGTTTGTCTGGCTCTCCCTCACCCGGCTCTCACTTTAACTTTGAGCACGTGCCTACCTGACAAGAGCTGGGTTTCCCCCACGTATTATAAGCCGTTCTGGCCGCTAGGATTTACATGCTAAGTGTTGTTTATTTTAAATGCCTCAATGTTTGGAAGCGACATAAAAACTTCGGTAACGTTCCCGTCTGGAATAAAACCTCCCGGTCAACTAAGATAACGCGCTAGCTGTCATACTCTCAGAGAGAGGAGACGGAGACAAGATGGGAAATAAACAAGCATGCGCATGCAAATTACAGTGCTTCTTTTAATTAATTATGTGATTAAAATTTTATTGTGCAATTAATTGATTTATTGATTATCGCAACAGGCCTAACTACAAATCTACCAAGACCAGATCATTCACCCGAACTGACAGGCCCAGCAAGGAGATCATTGATGAACGAACTAGCCAAGAGGCCCATGGTAACTCTGGAGGAGCAGTAGGGATCTACAGCTCAGGTGGAAGCATGTACAAGACATCTAATAGTCATGAGCTGCACAAATCTGGACTTGGTTTAGATCAGGTATGACCGACTCTGGCATGTTTTAGATGAGTCCCTGCTCAAACACAGCTCATTCAAATGGCTAAATTACCTGTTAAGCATCTCACAGGGTTCTGTAGGAGCCTGTTAATGACCCATGTGTTTGATTTAGGCCTTTTTAACCAGAAAAACATTTAAAACATGCAGGACTCTGGCACTTGAGGAGTGGACTAGGCCTGTCCTGGTTTCCATAGTTAGAATGGCCTCAGTTAATTCCCACGGTCATTTTCCTTCCACTTCACAATCACTCACTACTTTGGCTTGGTTTTATCACGTATAATACCCTTAAACTACTTTAAAATGTACTCGAGTTTGTAGTTGTAATAGGACAAAACGTTAAAAGGATCCAAGAGGTGGGAATATTTCTGCAAAGCAAACATCCATGTTGATGTTCGTTGAGACGAGAGCAGTAGAAATGATAGAGCACAGAATTAATCAGCTTAAGAGCCAGCAATTTGGTAAACGATCCAGCCTTAGAAGAAGGACATTTAGGCCACATTATGTGTTATTACAAACCTTCATTGTTTTTCATACATGAAAAAGAGTACAAAGAATAAGAACATTCACAAGTGTGCAACTGCTAGAAATTGCCTAATCATGAAGACCAAATTTAGGGCACAACTAAAACTAAGAACCTGTAGGGTCTGGATTAATGTTAACCATGCAGTCTATCCTTGATGCTTCAGATCAAGGCCACTTATCTTCTTCATAGGCAGTCTCCAAGCTGTGGGCTTCTTCTCATTCTAACTGATTAGTTGATTACCAGAAAACGAATCAGCGTCACATTACAGAAGGGATTTTTCAAGCATGTTGTAAAATCTAAGTTGATCATTGGAACTCCTGAGTATATTTGGGTGTGGTGAAGATATCCTCATTTAAGGTTAAGACTGAAGGATAAAAAGAATAAAGGCAGCCGAAGTGCAAGACATTAACTCAATTAACTCTGGTTCTGCAAATGTGCTAAAAATGTCTTCATTTATTTTTTAAAAATAGTTATTAAAATATAACCAACTGTAGAGTTAATAAAATCTATATTTAAAATATGATCCAAATAAATTTATCAGGATCATATTTTATATAGAGATTTTTTAACTAAATAATTCATCGGCCAAAATGCCTGTGGTATTACCTTATGACTGTCTGATTTGCAGAGATTTGCAATTCAGGTTTCAGTTATTCAGATTTTACACAGAAATCATTGTGATTTAGTTGGATGACCACCACTAATGGACGTTTTTTGTGATTTCTGACACTGTGTAGGCGTTCATTTTTACGTCGTTGTAAAAGTCACATTTATCTTGTATCACAATATAAAAAAGACACCTTATTATAAAAAAAGGATTTCTCCAACATGCTTGCGCTCTTCCATATCAAAACTAATTTTCACTCAGAACTCACCAGAAAGTAATTGGTGACGGTCCTCATGCGTTTATGCGCCAGAATAATCCAAATAACCACCACGTTGCCGACGACAGACACCACAACGATGCTGAAATAAGCCACGGCCCACAGTGTGATCTGCCACACGGGCTGGATGAACTTGTTGAAGCCGTCGCTGCAGTTCGCGGAGACGTTCGTCCCGTTTGCGCCACTACAGTCTGAGGCGTTATAGAGTGCATCCATCTTCTGGGCAGAACCCCGCTTGTAGACTTGGGTGCTTAAAAATAGGCTCGGTTCTTCTTACCGGATTCCTGGGGAGCAAAAGTTGCTCTGCGCGCCTTCGCTCATTTTACGCACCGTGCAGGCAGCGCTCCACTGAATGCGCCAAAGGTCTGCCTCCTTTCCACAAACGCTCACTGCTAAATGCACCCCAGCACACACACACACACACACACACATACACACACACACACACACACACTCCAGCCGAGTTTTCCCTATATGACCGTCTGAGCCAGCTTAATTTTTTTGGACAAATGTACTCTCTGAAGGATTAATTTGCTTAAAGTTTTTGGTATGTTATGTTTTTCTTTAATCAACAGCTGGTGGAAATAAACAGCATAACTGATAATTAGGTAAATACTTTCTGAATGATAGAACAAGGCTATGTGGATACAGAAACACACTATAATTAAACACTTAAGATATAAAGCAGGTGGCTACACAGTTGTCTTAATTCTGTCTGTTTTGCCTCGGTCATAGATTTACCTTTCATGGGGGACGGTGCTCCTTATGGCTGGTGTTGTGTTTAATGAAGTCCCGGAAGAATGACTGCTGTATTGCTATGGCATCTACCACTTATTGGTTTATCTGATGTTCCAGTTAGGTAGAGCATAGTGCTTGACCTGTTGAGCTCTCCTTGGCCTAGCATCTTTGTTGAGCGTTACCTTTATCTTCTTGGCGACACGAGAACACCGAGTTCCATGATTAATCTGCAGTAGATGCGGAGTGTTGAACTTTCTACAGCTCTCACATCTTCTGTATGTGACCTCTTTCTTTGGTCGTATCTTTTCTTATGGCTTGTGTAGTGGCATTTGAGCAATTCAACATTCTCCACCCTCAATGCAATTAGACTGCGGTGCAGAGGAAGAGGCTCGCCCCGGGTGACAAGAAACATCAGGCATCACAAGTACATAAAGAATATAAAAAAATGTCAGACATTTCTGATTGAAACTAATTGGTATGGCACATCATTTCTTGCCCCACTATTTAATCTAAAGCAAACAATCTAAAGTATATTTGTTCTCTATACAGTACAAATAACGGGTATAGGGATGACCTAATACCCATAACTGTGATCAGTGCTAGCGGTAAACCACAGCCAAGCTCAATGAGTACCAGTCATTAAGCCTGTCATCAGCCTCTCCGGCCAAACTGCACGTTAGCTGAGCCGTGGTGGAAAAACACATGCATGGAACTTCACATGAGTGAGGGGGTTTAGGTCCTCAGCCCCTCTGCAGCTCGCTGACGGTCTGTCGCATCTCATCAGAGCTATTAGCCTCCACAGCATGAAAGCAGGAATTCAATCTCATTCCTCACCTGCTCCCCTTGCAGCTGCTGAATCCACAGCCACGGCGCAGGTAGCGAGGGCTCGTGTTTGAACAAGTGAAGGAGAAATGATGTGGAATAAAATAAGAGGGGCAGAATTCACCTGAGAGTGACTGAGAGACTTCTTAATTTGTCTGTTTATCTGTCAGAACACCTGCTTTCACAAAACCTCAGATCAAATTAAGTGTGAAGTCGGTAATGGGGACGTGTTGGCACGGTGGGGGGTCAGAGCTGTGCTCCTCAGAGAGAACAGAAGGAGCAAAGACAATCATATCAGATGGTTGATGAAGAGGGGAGAGAAGTCGAGCAAAGAAAACAAATGTTGACGTAGAGGAAAAGGTTCAGAGAAGTTTTTTCCTAAGTATAAGTGAAACAATGCTGCTGTCAACATTGTCTATAGAAAGTCTAAATTTTGTCTCAGAACAAGTGTTATCAACATGTTAAATCTTTTAGTGTATTTTGAGTAATAGTGACCTTTAAAAGCCTTATTTAGTGCTTTGAAAAAAATGTTTGAAGAGCTTCATCCTTTTCACCAGGAAGTGGTGTTTAGTTTGGCAGCGGAAAGAAAATGCTACATGATTTTCCAGCAGTTTTTAACAAATAAAAATCTCTAAAGGGTCACATGGATTTGTTCCACCCTAAATTAAAACTAACGCAACCAGTAGCCTTCAGTGGTTTGTCAGAAACATCTCTGGACAAACAGCATTATGGAGATGAAGGAACACAGCTCAGAACACGGATCAGTGTCCGGATTCACAAAGAATCCTAAGAATCCTGCCAAATACAAGCAGGCAATCTCAGTAAAAATCTTGACAGGTGAGTAGGAAAATGATCAGTAGGGGGAGTAAACATAACAAGTAAATCAAAATAATGATGAGGATGTAAATAAGCTGCATTCAAACATTTTGATGCCATGTGACAATCAATAAATAAGTTTAATCATCATGACACACTTTTTAATCAGTGATTTTTTTATGCTTTCATCACTAGGAGCGCATTTGCTTTGTTTTTGTTCTTCTTGAACTATCAACCAATCTCAGCTCTTGAAGGACAGTGTCACATATAGCAACAGGGTCAACCACTCCTCCACACTAAGATAAAAGTTTCCATCGTATCCTTACTCAGATTCGCTCTTAACTACTATCTGAATCACTCTTAAGCTAAGACCATTTTGTAGAAACTTTTAGGCTAAGATAGGAGCTCTCTGAGAGACTCTGAGACAGGTTTTAGAGAAGGCAGAGCGAGGTTATAAAACAATACCCAAACCTTTAAATATCTCTCAGAATTCTGCTCAATCCATCATCCAGAAATGAAAAAGAGCATCACACCAACAGCAAACCTACTGAAACATGGCAGTCCTCCTAAACAGACAGATCAGACAAGAAGAGCATTAAAGGGTCCATGACAAAAATATTTGGGGGTATACCATGGTCTGTTGTGCACTAATGAGGCTGTGTTAATGACTAAATTAAATATCAAAGCACCTGCTCGGGGGAGGTCAGCTTTGTTAATGTGCTCAAAATCAGTCAGATCAGAAAATGGGTTATCTTTCTATGTAGGTTGCCTTTCTATGTGATTTATATTCCTCCAATCAGAGCACACCATCAAGCAAACAGCCTTCCCCCCAAGCTGATGCATTTGCATGACGCAACTGTTGCGGGTATGGTGGCAGCGAGTTCTCTGCTGAGGTACTGCGGTGAAGAACTGGATATTCCTATGTCACGGCATGGCGGGTAGCTCGCTACGGTACCGCAGTGGTTCTCCCAACTGCATAAGCAAACTTAGTAGAGCTGCATATCATTTCCACAACCAACTCTTTTACAGCGGAGGGACATTTGGCCAATGAAACAACAAGCTGGCTTTATTTTTTTTAATTAAATTCTATGAATAATTTATATATGCAGCAATATCAACCACATGAAATGGTTTATACAGTGATGTCATGACATCTTTAAGAAGAAACAGTCAAGAGGCCTGTAGTACCTCTAGAGGAGCTGCGTAGATTCACAGATGAGGGAGAATCGGTTAACAGGAAAGTTACTAGATTAGCACTCCACATATCTAGCCCTTTTTGAAGGGGGTGATAAGTACAGCATTTTTTAGAAGAAAGCCATGAAAGTCCTGTTTTGCCATTTGCCAGAAATGTGTAACAACATGGCAAACATTTGAAAGAAGGTGCTTTACTCAGATAAGACCAGAACTATTGTGGCCTATTCACAAAATAATGCATGTGGTAAAAAACTAACAACGGACATCACTTTGAATTAACTTTTGTCAATCCCAAAAGTAATTTAAATGTTGTAGCTCAATCAATCAATGTTTCTTCCAAGCCATGTTAGGTTATGATGACTATGGGTAGGAAGGATCTTCTTTAATGATTTGTATTACAGCGGATCTGAAGTAGCCTCTGACTGGAGACATTCTTCTAGTATATGTCTGTCATGTGACTAGGATGCTCAGAGTTGTCCATTATGATCTTAATTTCATGTACTATCGTCTCTACTCTCCACCAAACCACCAAAACAGGGCCAGCCTTCTTCATGTATTTGTTGACCTTTTTAAACTACTGGCTCAGAGGCTACTACCCCAACAGATGATGGTGGAAGAGATTGCACTCTCCACCAAAGACTTTTAGAAAATCTCAAGCATCTTGCTGTAATCACAGAAGGACCTAAGCTTTATTAATAAGTACAGCCGGCTCTCTACATGTAATGTGCAGAAATGGAGGACCCAGAATTCAGCCAGACGATAAACAGATAGCGTTTAAGACAGTTTATTGAGTAGTAAACTGCTGCAGGTCGCGGGTGAATCAGCAGTTTCAGAGGCATGAGCCACTTTTCACAATCTGGGAACGAGCTGTGAAGGTGAGTTCAGGCTCCTGTTGCTGGTGATGCCCTAATGTGATCCGGAGTCCGGTCAGGGAAGTTCTCAGGGTTTGACTTCTGGGACTGGCAGGAGCTCTGTGGTTGGAAGGCAGGCAAAGGGTCAGAACCGTGATAGCAGTGTCAGGCAAGATGATCAGGTGGAATAACCAAAGTCCGAAGTCCGAGAGCAGGTCCAGAGTCAGAGCCAGGTGATCAGAAAACCGGGGACAGTCCAAAGCAGAATCCGTAGGCAAGCAAGAATTTTTAAACAATAATGACCATCTGCCATACTTACTAGGGGGCAAATATAACTCAAGTCGGTTCTCCTCCGCGCGCGTAACTGTTGCGGGTATAAATATATATATATATATATATATATATATATATACACGCTGGAGGGCCAGCTGAGTTTGCAAGCCGAAAAAACTACAAGTCGTCTCCAAAACTTCCTCTGTTTGGTGGATATTGGTGTGCTGATGACCATCAGAGACTGCACAGTCCAGCAGGGTTGCATAACAGAACATGGCTGGAAAATGAGTGCGTATGAGCTGGTGGCTTATGAAGTTCTGTTTATGAAGGCAGCACAGGGGAGTGTTGGCACCATGCGGGATGTGTGGTCCAAAGACTTTGGGAATGCACATATCAAAGCCAAAATGCCTCAAAACCGGTTTTAAAATATGATGAACAGGGGCGGATTTAGGAAATTTGGGGACCTAGGCAAAGAAAGGCACGGGGCCCTCTGAATTGTGAAGACAACACATAACAGACCCATTATACAGATACAGAAATTCTAATAGAATAGATATACATTATTTTTTCTCCTTTTGTCCCTCTCAAAATAGGACAGGGAAGCTGTCCTATTTTGAATAAAATAATAGCTGGAAGTAAATCTGCGCCCGTCTCCATTTCTTGGCATGATCCTGTTCTTCACCTGGAGCGGTCCTCTCAGTACTATTGAGCAGCGTGCACGATCAGACAGCTGATTGGCCAGAGCTGGGTCATCTTCAGGAAGTATACTGTGCTGACTGCTTACCAGCAGAGTGGATGATGCTGGACTCTGTCAGTCTGGTAGAACAACATCATTCTCAAAGCCTGGCTGGATAATCAGCCCCCAGGAACTTGGGGGCCCTGGGCAACTGCCTTGTTTCGCCTAATGGTAAATCCACCCCTGATAATCAAATATCTGCGCTTCGACAACAAAGACGCTCGTTTGGAACGTGTGAAAACGGACAAATTTGCTGCTATTTCAAACAGCTGGCAACAGTTTGTACAGAACTGTGTGTGTCCTACACTCCAGGGCAACATATTCCTGTTGATGAGCAGTTATTTCCATCAAAAGTTTGTTGTCCCTTTCTGCAATACATTGCATCAAAGCCTAATAAATTTGGAATCAAGTTTTGGATTGCAGTGGATCTGGACACAAAATACATGTGTAATGCCATCCCCTATTTGGGAAAAGATCCCCCCCTACAGGAGAAAGGCTGTCTGAGAACGTTGTTGTGAAACTGATGGAGCCATTTATGGACCAGGGCAGGACTGCAACTATGGACAATTTGATGAAATTGGTTAGAGGTTTATGCAGTAAAAGGCAATACAAGAAGAAAAGATGAGACAGCATCGTGAGATGAAGAGACGTTCTCATGGTAAAACAACACAGTGCCAGGTGCGCAATCTCTGCAACAGGAACCACAGCACTGAGCGTTGTGTGCACTGCACAAAGTATACCTGTCGCAAATGCAGGAAGGACTCACCTTGGGTTTGTAGAAACTGCTAAATGGGACAATTGTAGCTTCATATGTATTGCTTTTCCTTGGGTGAAATCAATGTTATTCCAATACTGAAGTCATACTGTTTGTTATTTTCTAAGCTGAAATGTTGAATGACATGAAAAGGCGAGAGAAGACAAAATACAATTATTCTCTTAGTTGTTCTTTCTTTCACGTAGTGAGCTTTGCAATACATATGAGTCTGTTGGTGAATGGACAATATAAATAGGCTCTGCCTTGCCTTGTTGGAAAAGCATAGCTATGACCTGTTCTCAGCTCAGGAACTAGGACCCGTCACAGGTTATTTGCATTACAATAGGGACAGTTAGCAAGGTAGAGTGAATACACAAACCTGAAGAGGGGAGGGGGGCTTGCAAGAAAACTGAAATTCTCTGGGACTTCTAGTGTTAAAGTTGCATCTCCAGTCTATTTATCCAGGTGACCACCAAAGTATTTATGCTGCTCCACAACCTCCACCTCATCTCTCATGATGGAAATAATGTTTGACAAGTAGCTAGTCTACAGTTATTCCCTTTGTTTAGTTGACCTTCAGGATACGATTCTTCCCAGACACTGTGACAGAAAATAATTGTTGAGCCATCTGCAGCTGAGTATTTCTCCGAATGACATGCTTGTCCTGGAACGCTGAGATTTAGGGTGAAAAGGAATAGTAAGAATACAGTCCCCTGTGGTACTCCTGTGCACCTGACCACCCGGTCAGACACATTACGTTTCCTTACCTGATCCTCACAGCGCTGTCTATGTTGTTCAGATGACTGCAGAATTGTTGAAGCAGGCATCTGGTGATGTATTCAGCTGCTCCACGGAGGAGGGCAAACTGCACTGGATCCTGAAATTAGCCCACTTCCCAAGTATGCCTTTGGAGGTGGCAACAGGCATCTCTCTAAGACCTTCATTATGTGGGAACAGATAAACATCATTTTTGTCAGGGCAAAAGGTCTATAATAATTAATGACTGAAGCGACTTTAAAGATGGATCTTTTCCAGAGCACTGACACCTTCTTGGTCAGGCTACCTTTGAAGAGGTGAGGAGAATCCTGGATTCTGGGAACACGGTAATTCAATGGCTATGCTCTGAGTTTAAATTACAGATGGTTGCTGAAGAACCACATAACCTCCCTATTATTATTAATTGATCACTTTGTTGTATTTTTTCATTTACCCTTTGAATATTCATTGAAAGGTACACTTAGATGAGCATGTGGGAATTCAGAGTGGACACTAGCGCCAGAAACATGCAAAGCCCCAGCCTACAGCAGCTCTCCTCCTTCACTAGCAGAAAGGTTACGTGTTCTTTGGGCTTCAGGCCAGTCCTTGTAGCCAAAGTCCAAGGTCAGCTGTCATGGTTTATGACTGACTTTTTAGTCTGGAGGTTTTAAACAATCCAACTCAAACAGTGAAGTGTGGAAAGGAAAGAAACACATGGGATAAAAACAGAACAAAGAACAGAAATGAGCATTTTAATTTACAACAGCAGCATTGCCCTGCCTCTCTTTGTTTTGCTTCAGACACTCGAATCATCCCAAACAGTGACTGTCAGTATGTCTCCTGACACTCTTAGATTTTTCTTGAGTTCCTTGCTACAACTATTTCAAAATATATGATGGAATATTTTAGAATATGTGACAATTAACAGCTAAAATTATGTTTTACAATAGACTTATTTTAGAAAGAACTCATTTGAACATCTCCTTGTGTCTTGTTTTCGGCGTTTGTCTTAGAGAGCGGCAGAAGCAGCCGCTCACAGAGGAGCAGAGCTGCCCTGAGGTGTCACCGCCCCACATCAGATGGCAAAAGCTGTGTGAGTGAAGCTAAACTGACACAGTCACATTGGATTATTCCACAGAGGACTCTTCAAACTGAGCATAATGCCTTCTATATATGATATGCAGATTAGTGGACTCATTAAGCTCTGCAGTTGAGATTGGTTTGCTTGGTATGTTGTACATCACCATGCGGCATTTGAATTTATGATTCAATTATAGCAACGTTCCAAGACAGTTATTGTGACTGTGTCAGATTTCTAATGCTTCACTCTAGGTACTGATTGCATAGAGTGCAATGAGATGCTTTTTTGAAAATTGTCTATCATCACAGCCGGGGAAATCCAGAACGTTTTCAAACGGGAGGCCGGATAGGGGATGGCATACAAAAAATCCTTGCAAAATCTCTTTTTCCTCGGAAGCCATTTCGAGGCTGGGATAAATGGTGCTGGGTTGGTGGCACTGTTGCCTTGCAGCAAGAGGTCTTGGGTTCAAACCCCACCAATGGGTCTTCCTGTATGGTGTCACGATCCTTATGGGTTTAAGTTTTGGATTTCTTTATGTTCTCTAGTTGCTGCCAATCATGAGAATTATGTAATTTTTAAGCTTTTGTGATACATTATTTGTGTTCATTTGGTAAACACTCATGGCTTCATAGAGAAACTCCTGTTAAATGAGTTGCCAAAGTCACATTTTGGCAACGTACTAAAGCATCCTGTCGGAAGATGGATTTAGGATTCAGGAAAACTTTAATGCCTTAAAGAACAATTTGTTTACAGCCACCAAATTCATGCACAATCTAATAGAAGCCACACTGACAGAGATATTATGTTCATACAGTAATTATAACATGTCAACACTTGTTAAAACCAAGCCCTGCAGCCTTAAGATGGGCAAAATGCCCATTTACAATAACACATTGTTATTAAAGCACTAAACACAATAGAGGAGCTATTGAGCTATGGCTGATGATTTATTTAAGACCAACATTCAGAAGACCACTTGCAGAGGAATTAAAAGATTCAGCATAACCATTTGTTTTTTGGCCCTTTGATGGACCGCCGATAAAGATTGGCACCAACCTCACTGCAATGCTGCAAGGATAAATGGCTGGGTGAATAGACGACGGATAGACTGAGAGATTTGTTTTTGTCAGAGGCATGACAGGATGCCTGAAGGCATCAGAATAAAGCACCAGGATAAAATGTGCCTTCCTCTTGGGCTGATGATGCACCCAGACTTCTCCCTGAGCTTTCTATGCTTTAGGACACATTTCCCAAAGAGAAAAGACACATTTCTCTTTGGGACCAAAGGTTTTTGAGCACACTTTAATTACATGTCTGATAGTGTTCTTGTCCCTAACAGAAAAGTAACCTATCCAGCAAATAAGAGAAAACAACAAAAGACAACACAAGACTGCTAAGACTCTATCACTGACAGGAAAGGACTTTTGGCTTTGTAACTAATAAATCTGTCTGTCGGACACACAGATTGGGGCGTCGTCTGCAGTAAAGCCGGCACTGATCGGTTCTGTCATCGTGAAGAAAGAGTTGAGCTAAAAAGAAAAAGCTCTTGAGTTACAGGTTGGCTTATTTCCTGATTTCACTCATGGTCACTATATAATTATTATGACAGAAAAGACGAGATCCCGGACCAAGTAGCTGAAAGGAGTTCCCTACTAAGGATGGCTTGACTCAGCTCCAGAGGTTGAATGACAAGTCATCTTCCAGGAGGGGCATCCAGACTAAATTTGACAAAGGGGCCAATTAATGTATGTTGTATTTCATTTTTCATAACTTCTCCACAAAATATGAGCTTGCAACTAATTTCTCAGACTTTCTGTAGGACCGGGATGTGTAAATCATTGTATAGCCAAAACTCAAAAAGGTTTAGGTCTTATTATACGATGCTCATCCAGTTAGCAAATTCTTTTGTGCTCGACCGAAAAAAAAGTGTAAATTTTCAGCAACAAGACTAGGATAGGATATTCTTGCTGTATTTATTCAATGTTAATAAATGGATTTCTAAAGCAGCAGATTTGGGTGCCCTAAAGTCTGCCTTTGAGTAAAAGTCATTGGATCTATGTGGCTCTATTTTCTATGAAATTAAAGAGAATTTAAACACAGATACGTTGTGTTGTACACAACATTTTCCTTAGTAAGAAGATTTTAACTTGTATGTTGATATAAAATTTTGCCCTAATCATAAAAAGAAAGTCTCCATCTGCATCAGCCACCAAATCATTCTCAAATTGCAGCTGGGAGCCGTTCGAAATCCATCCAGGGCTGCAAATGGCCCCGGGGCGGCACTGTGGGCACCCCTCTTTAGGTGGTTCAGGCATCTCGGATGCCTCCTGTGTGCCTCCCTTTGGAAGTTTTCAGCAAACATCCAGAACTGACTGGATTGTTTTAAACTCCAGGAACGTCTTGGAGTTCACTAGACTGTGCTGGAGAGTGTTGCTGTGGAGAGGGATGTCTAAGTTCCCATCCTGGACATGTAATCTCCTCATCCTGACCTTGGATAATATTTTCATTCATAAAATTTTACGTGTTTATCAAAACCTTTCTCAAATATTTGAACTGGTCAACTACTGTATCCTCACCATGTCTTATGCTAGGTTTTGGCTTGGTTTTGCTTTGCCTAAAATAACAATTTTCTCAGCTTTTGACACATTTTGGTGAAGAGACACACCAAGCAACAAAAGCAGACAGCGCAAGATTGTGAGTATCCACCTTTACAGAGGGAAATAACAGCAATCAATCTGAGGAATTAATAAAAATAAATACAACAGATTACTTCTGTTGCTTTCTGAGTAGAAAAAAAAAGTCTCTTTGGACTTGAGAGAAAATTTAACAAACACAAAAGGTGAAAAACTGCAGAACCGGAAGACTAAATTGAACAGAGGGACATAATGTTTTCCTCTTCTGCGGCATACACATTTTAAATATGTTCTTGATCAACTGATGAAGTGATGGCCAAGTGCTTAAATCAGGGTGCTTGCATCCTGAAGAGGCTGCAAGTTCCCTAGTTTGAATCCCACAGACTGCCACTCAGGGTCCCTGAGCAAGACCCTTGACTACAGTGTGCTCCTCAAGCACCGCACGGTGATGGCCTGCTGCAACCTCAGGGATGGGTTAAATGGAGAGGACACATTTCATTGGAATGTAAAAAAGCTGTGATGACCAAAAAAAAAAATTTTTTTTTTAATTTAAAAAAAAATATTTATTTTCCATTTACCTCATAACTGGCCTCTGATGCTTAAACTGAAACTCTTCTTCTTCAAATGCACTGAACAAAAACTTTTCTTGAAATATATATAAAGACTTACTTAAGGCGTGATTCACAGAAAACGGCCAGCACAGTCCTTTTTGTTTAGTTTTTGGATTCTTTGCAACAGCAGCTTGACTTCGGCTCGTCAGCTGCTCGTTGATAAAAGGGGAGAGGAGCCATCTAGTGGCGAGACAAGGTACAGCAAGGCAAACCTGCCAGCGAGGCTTTCAGCTTGGGAACCCAAACAGGCTTTGATGAGAATAGTTTTGAGAGTAATTTATAAAGGGGATATTAAAAATTAAAACAAAACTCTGAAACGTAATGAAGAAACAAAGAATAATGTTTTCAGGTGATACTGACTTAAATATATTCTTAAAACATAGTGTCCAAGTAGCATTAAACACCATAGTTTATACATGCTTGCTACAAACATGCAGTTTGCTATTCTCCACTGCCATGTTTTCCACCGCAATGTGCTTCCCTCTCTATTTTTTTTCTTTCCTCATGTTCTGTTTGTGTACAGCACTTTGAATTGTCTTGTTACTGAAATGTGCTCCACAAATAAACTTGGCTTGCCTTGCCTTCTCTAAAGATGTGGGAAGTAATTCACGCTCCGTACTGAAATTTTTTATCAAAAGCTGAAGCTTATTTTCTTTTCTATGGGCAGTGAAGCCATGTCAAGGGTTGTGTTATTTTTATGTGTTATCAGTAAAACAAACAAACAAAAACACTGTTGCTACTGTGATGAGTCAAAAGTTTTAAATTAATCTGCTCTTAACTGGCAAATGGTATATCAATAATTGCACCTCTAACACTGTTGATTTCTTTAGCTTTAACTTTTTTGAAGGTTTCTGAGACACCAACTGCTCATGTGGATAATTTTTATTTCAATTTTGTTATTATTCTAAACATACAAAAGCTTTTAAAGGCATTGCAATTGCATCTAACTATTCATTCAGTTGGTTAGTTTATTAGCATCAGGGTGTACCTTCTTATTCTCTTTTTTAGGCTAATGCCTAAAAAACCTTGCTGTGGGAGAAAAAAAACTCCTAATAACTTATGATGTTGTTGATCAAATTACATATGAAAAATCTGTTATTTTAAAAGCAATATCTATAATTTACTTTAGTTTTATTATTATTGTGGACTGCACAGTAGCACTGTTGCCTTGGAGCAAGAAGGGCCTGGGTTCAAATGCTTGCCTGGGGTCTTTCAGCAGGGAGTTTGCCTGTTCTCCCTGTGCATGTGTTGGTTCTCTCTAGGTGTTACAGGGCAAAAACACGATGGCCAGTGAGTACCCTACAGTTAGCCCAATGACATTAGTAGGTATAGATGATTATCATTACTATATTATGTGTGCTGGCTATTTAACTTGCAGCTGAATATCCCCATTGCAGGACAAATCGTTCTATTTTATTCTATTTCAAGTAACCTTCAGCCATTTCACAGCTTTAGCACAAAGTTTGGGAAGTTACCTTCAAGATCAATGGCTTTCTCATCATAAAAAGGGCCGAAAATGTGAATGGATGCTCGACAGAGTGAATTGATTGGACTCCACGCGTGTTCCTCCAATAACAAACACAGACACACAAACATACCCTGCAGGAACATCAAGCACTCAATACACAGATATTCTGGGCACTCACTGTGGTTCTGTCTGTGTCCAGTCGCAGCGTTCTTTTCTAATAGATACGTTCATTGCTAGAATTCTGCACTTTTGGCACCGCTGACTTATTAAGATCCTGCAGTCAGGTTAGCTCAGCTTGTTCACTCACCTCAGGTAAGAAATCAATTTAAACAATTTTAAGGTCTTTAACTTCATTATGGTTTATGATTGACGCTTTATATTTAAAGAAGTGTTTTGATGTGCAGCCCGGGCTGTTGTGAGTTAACAAACTTTTAACTCCATCACCAGATGTATGAAACTGTTTTAAAACTTATTGTATGCAGTGTTTGTTTTTCACCACAGATAGTGTTGTACATGTTTGATGTTTGTAAATGTAATGTTCATTGGGTTTGGATGCTTTTATAATCTACTGTAGTATTACCAGTGGCCACTATGCAAAAAGAACCACTTACTGTAGAGTAAATGTAAAAAAAGAAATAAAAACTCTGAAGCTCATTACATGTTTGTAATGACAAACTCTGATACGAATCAGCACCAGCTTCAAAAACACACCTTTGCATCTTTTAATCAAAGGTAAAAATAAAATAAACAAATACCAATTAAAGAATTACGTTCGAGTTGCAATCCTATAAGGGAAGTTTTCAGATGTGTTCTAAGCTTGGAAAATGCTGTAAAGTTAGACGCCCATGAGTTGTTGCAGCTGGCTTAATGATAGGAGCGAGAGTTGTCGGTTGAAAGGTTAGAAAGGACAATAAAACAATAAAACTTAGAAGTTAATATAAGGCCCAAAAGATGGAAAAACATGTTGGCTGACACCAGTCAACTTTATTGGACATTTAGTGCAAATTCTTACTAACAAACAAAAAATATATTATTACTGGTAATATTGGAATAAAATCAATTGCATTGACAGTTTGATATTTGGTATTTATCATTTATGGTATACTCATAAAGAACAGACAAAAGAGAGATCCAGTGATCTGTCCGACTAGATAAACAGTCAACAAAGGACCACTTTGATTATGGCATGGCTCGTTCGTCAAGTGTTTTGAATTGGTAATGTTTGCTTCACCATCCCTAAACTTTAACCCAGCTTTGTATTAACAGGATTGTGATGTTGCAGTCACGCTGGTGGCCCACTGACAGTATGAAGGATTATCCTTGCTCTGTGTGCCGAGAGGAGAGTACCCATGTGACTGTCCTTCACAGTCAGTGATCAGGCTTCAGGAACTTGGAAGCAATCTGAACTGACATATATTGATCAGCCTAGAAAACTATTCTAAATAGGCTTCAGGATGAGAAACCAATGTCATAAGAGGCAAATTGGCACATAATCAGTACCAAACATCCCACAGCAAACAACTCTAGGATCAGGTAAAGTCAGGTCTGTTTATTTATTGCAAAAATTAAACCGTGATTACAAAATGTCTTGCCTTTGTCTAAACAAACATTCACAAATAATAATTATCACAAAAATGAGACTTTCAAGAAGGCATTTCTTAAATACACAGCGGAAAGAAGCAGCTGTACCAAGCATTAGTTTTGTCATTAGTGGTGGTAGACCTAAACATAAGCAGGATGTAGGCAAGACCATGTTCAAGCATGAATTTAGAAAAATAAAAGACAGAGGGGGCAGACAACGGGACTTTAACCGCCCTGGCCAGAAACTAACAGGGGGATCTGGCTAACGGCTGACTAAAGTGAGCGGTATCCGGGTGGGGGTTGTGATCACTGAACGAGTGGGAGGCTGATTTTCAATAGGGTGCAACAGAAGGGAAAAGCAGGAAGACAGAGGGAACTCAGCGGTTCGACTGCAAAACAAAACTAAATTCAAATGAAATGACACCAGAGAAATGTAAATCCAAAGCAGAAGAATATACATGACTCAACACAAAGTGACTGGCAAGAGTGTTACGTATTCATGCATCTGTATTTGAAGTAGAAAGTTCATCCCTACACAACACAATAAACATGTTTTTAAGCTTTTTGTTTTTCCTGTTGATTTACAGGAGTGAACTGGTAACAAAGTGCTCTTTGGTTTCATAATGGTTATTACAGATTAGGATTACGAGTCATAGCTGTATTCAGACTGGTTTAGGAGCAGATTGGTAGTAATGCTGGGAATCCTGAGCTGACTTTTCTTCTGAACAGCATTAGGGTCCTTGAGGCTTGCTGGCGTTTTCTATCGAGTTTTCCCTTCTGTCGGTTATTGATGCGTCGGTTCGTGATGGCACATGTGTTGCCATGTGGGGCGCTGGGTCCTGCGATACAGTCAGAGCTACTGTACGGCCAGGAGGATTCCCCGGACTATATCTCATTCGCTTTCTTCGTTGTAACCTTCTGATTTTGAATCTATGTTTCAGGATGGACCACCATGACTGGCAGCGGGGAAAGAGTAGAGGCCACAGGCACTATGATGATGATGATGGTGAGGCAGAATGAAGCTCCGAGCCCACTGTTGTGTTTCCTGGTCAGCTGTGGCTTCATTTTGGAAATTAGTAATATGTATTGAAGGATAACATCAACTATTAAAAAAAAACATCCACTGTGGTTTTTGATGGAATGACATTATAGGTTTAGTTTATTTATTCAACAGGAGTCGTTTGGAAAGGACAGAGGGCAAAATTAGCACAATATAACCAAATCATTTTACTGAGAGGCCTAGAAGCTTGTGTATTAATCACACCAAAGACAGATTTATTTGATCACCTAAACATCAAGGCATTCATCCATCGTTTTTATGTTTATTTTCTGAATGTGAACCATCTGCTGAGGTATAAAATGAAGCGCTCAGAACACTTCAGTTGACATTGGCAATACCTACTGGCTAATTTGACTCTCTATGAAACAAAATGTGGGCGGCTGCATCAACTTTCCCATTTCGGATCAATCAGAGGACCAATCAGTGTCACACAATGACTTTTCACAGCAGCCTTAAAATAGACAAAAATAAATCTGGAGTTGTCTATTCTCGGTTATAAAGTATGTTGAGTTGATTTTCCAACCTGAGAATGCTCTAATTTATGTTTACTGCAGGCATTGATCACAAGTATCATCTTTTCCTCACATCAGCCTCAGTATGCTGCTCCAACATGGGGTTGACTTAGTTAAATAATGCCTATAAAATGTTCTGACAACACGCTACCTAGAACATGCATTAACTAAGTCACTTTTCTAAAGATATATCCCACTTGACACATACAGCACAGTCTTTATAAAACTTAAAGTCCAGCTGTTGCTTAAGACATGTTCATGCAACTTGCTAACATGCTAAGGAGACTTTGGCATGTTTACACTATGCTAGGACATGACTTGGTAACAATTTGGCTTGTAAGCTGTGCAGACAAAACCTCTTCAGCTTAGTTAACTTTAACTTCATTGGTAGGTCATCAAATTTTTAGACCAGTGTTTCGGCTGCTCTCTACACTACTCTCATACAGGGATGGCTATAAAACACCATATATTTTAGGAAAACTCAGACTTTTTAGGTCAATGTAGAGGGCATAAAAAAGGTTTTGCAAGCAGCACAGAGGAAAATAGTCTATGTTTACCTCAGCTGGCTTTATTGTGAACTATTTAAATAAAATGGTGGGACTGACATAAAGACACAGAAGGTAGACTTGAGTCAGGAGATGAGTTTAGCCCAGGATTGCTATCTTGATAATGTAACAATGTCTTCATGATCCACTCAGTCTCTATGTCATACACACACACACACACACACACACACACACACACACACACACACACACACACACACACACATATATATATATATATATATATATATATATATATATATATATATATTGCAATAAAGGAGCAAAGTAGCAAGGGCTTTTTCCTCAATTTTCAGAAGTTTTAGGGTGCACTTTTAACGCCCAGGAACTGACATGACAAGTGAACGAATGTGAAAACAAACGTACTGGGAACATAACAATTAAATGCACAATAGCATTAAAAGCCGAACGATGGCATTTCGGAAATGTGAGGATGTGCTTATATATTGTCCTGTTCCCTTTCAGAGGCCCACCCATTCTACATTGGTGTTCCAGTTTCCCACAGACGGAAAAGGCGCAGGCACCGCTCCTCCACCAGTGATGCTGACCGTGACTCGCGACACTTACACTATGATCACCAGGCACACCATGAACCCTCACACAGACAATATTACCATGACAAGGAGGAGTGCTATAATGACGATGGAGGCAGCACAGGGCAGCATGGGCACCTTGATCCCACAGGTTAGTTACCGCAGCTCAACTGCTCCTAAATCTTTAATAACGGATCCAAGTCCACAGAGGCACAAAGCACACACAGTAGACGGTTATTTTTTTGTTGTCTTTGGAGTGCCAAAAACCTCAATAAGCAATCAGAGATATCGACTGTGCAGTCAGTATTCTTATGACACCATTGTTCAGTCTATGACATAGTTTTACCTACTTTATTATTATTTTATCTTTGTTTATTTAATTTCTCAGTCCGGGAACCAACACAATTTCATTGTAATGCTGATAAAAACATGCAATGACAAATAAACTGATCTTATCTTATCCAGCGGTTCATTATATAATGTGCTAAAAGAAAGCCATAGAGAGATTTGACACACTTTGCCCACAAGATGAATTTTCATGGTATTTGTACATTCACAAACACACAGGCATCCATCTTGTACCGCTATAGCTTCAACCTTTTGTGTCTGAACCAAAAAGGGTTCAGGCTATTCATGTTGCAGTATTGAGGTTTAAGGTGGGTATTGTGCCATTTTACCTATTTGATTATGAATACTATAAATAATTAGATTTGGATATTATAATTAATAATGTGTTATTCTAGTCAAAGGTAAGCAACAACGAAAAAAATTCAAATGGTTATGAATAAGGGCTACTAGTCTTTAATGATTATAACGAGCTATTGGAAATACTGATCACTAATCATTAACCACAAGCAAAAGAAAATGTCCCTATGTATATCTGTGTTGTTAACTCAAAAGGGATGATTCCGTAACTCTTAGAGACAATTCGATCATTGATATAAAAATAACCACTGCACTTAAGCTAGTTAAAATGTATTAAAACAATAATTCCCTATTACAGTAATTATTCTATTTAATAATACTATGTGAACACACTAACTTCTGAAATCAAACAACACACAACATAAAAAATCAGCAAAGGAAAAAAACTTGGAGGTAGCAGTCTTTCGGTAATTTTCACACTTAATTAAGCCTCATTAAATAAACACTGAATAATCACCATTAAGACTGCACTACATGTAATGTAAACAGTATTTTTTTTTTTGGTTAAGGCATAGAGGTAGTGGAATGGCTTTTCAAACACTAAGACAATGGCTAGGCATTAACAACAGTTAGCTTCAAAATAGCTTATAGCTAAAGAGCCTCAAGATGGCAGACTGAGTAACACAATAGGATATCCTGCTAACAACGGTTAGCTCCCATAAGCCACAAGGGGGAAGAAAACAAAGCGACTGTCGTCTGAACAAGGTAATGACAGTTAGCTTCCACAAGCCATGAGGGAAGGTGTGGTGAAGAGGCGGACCAAGTCAAAAATAATGGGCTACCTGGCTAACATCAGGGAGCTTCAAACTAAATCCGCCGGGAACCAGAGAAATGAAAATGTTTGTCAGTTTGGTTCCAAGCTTAAAGACTTTTAAGCTCTCCTAGGAAAGGGTAAGGGGTGACGTGCTCTTGTCCAGCAAAAGTCGTTCGATCATGGGTCCAGACGGAATGTGCCAGGAGATTTGGGGTATGTCTCTTCTTTTGTTGTTGTTGTTGTTTGTTTGGGTTTTTGTGTACTGTCTGGCAATGTTGCAATACGAATTGTTGTCTTAATGCCAAAAAGAGCTCAACTGATTTTACTTTCACAAGTGGGGACTTACTGCTTTCGCCATATTGCTCTGGTTGATGTATGTACGCAAGAAGCTTTATTAGATTTTATGCTGGGGCTATTTCATGGTCAATGGACACCGAAACAGGAAGGTGAAAGAGAAATAAAGAAGAGTAACAGATGAGACAAAATGCTAAAAGGGAGAAAATGTGAAAGAGAAAGAGGAAAAGAAAGGGAGAGAGCGACACAACATCCTTTGAGTCTGCTTCTACACCTGCAAAGAGATTTAAAAAGAACAGCAAAACCAACCGATAAAGTATTACAACAACCAACACCATGATACCATCACTGAAAAATATAAATCATTATGATTTAATATGGAATGGTTTTCTGTATCGAAGTGAATCTATATGTTCCTGAATCCAAGCACCTGTAGATGTTTGCGAGAGTGCACTTGTGGATGTAAGGTTTTTCCATAACAAAAATGTTCAATAGTGGTCGTGAAGAGCCAAGGATCTGCCCCCCCCCCCCCCAGAGCACCGAGGCAGACAACAATGGAACCAGAACCCCAGATGCACGAAGGGACCCCCAGAGCAAAGGTACCCAACAGGGGCCAACACAGGGAAAGCTGTCTCCCCCACTGATGGAAGAGCAGAGATGGGCCCCCAAGAGCCTCCCAAGAGCCACAACGTCAAAGCACCCAGAAGCTGTGGGGATGAGCCTGGGGCCCCTGAAAAAGCAACAGGGGCCCAGGACCCACTGAGCAGCTGCCAGGAGTGAGCGGCACTCACCCCGGACACCGAGAACCACCAACGCACCAGGGAGCCAAGGAGCTTGCCAACGGAGGAGAGAAGGATGGGGGGATGGGCTCCACACTTAGTGGATACCTGAAATGTCCCAGGAGAGGGAGCAGTTCAAACCCAGCCTGACAAAGAGATAAACAGAAAACCATGTAGAACACAGTCACATTCACACTTTCCCACCCTAGTGCTAACCTGACAAAAGCCAGCTGTATGTTGCTCCGCCTAGCTCCACTCACATACATCTGGGACACCGCCATAGGAATTGCCTTTACTGAAGGCTGGGCCTTATCACAAATTCTTGCATATGATTGGATAAGCCACTTGTCTGTCATCTTTATCGACGTGCTATTTCAACCACTCACACCGAAGCTAACCCGTGACGCTGATGATAGCGACGCAGGAAAAAAATAAAAAATAAAATTAATAATGTGTTTGCGGCTCTAGTGGCACGCGTTTTATTGACAGTGAGCTGACAGGAAGAGGGTGGAAGACAGGCGGCAAAGCGCCGCGGGTCGGAGTCGATCCCGGGCTAACCGCTAACCGCTCCGGGGCACGTCCGCGTCTGCAGCGGACGCGCCCCGGAAAACAAAACTTGCCAAATCCGGTCGGGAGAAGGGCGAAAACATGGTTTCCACCAACAAAAGCCTTCAGAGGCGTTCTCTGATGTTCTTTTAATGAAACAATATTAGGTAGATTGGACAACACGGAAGAAATAGCAGCATCAATGTTAACGCTTGCTTCCTCAACGAGCCGCCATTGCTATCAAAACAGTCTCACGTCATGGTCGCGTCTCCACTACGTCACATCTATGAAATGCCAGCCCTGCGTCCTGATTGGCCAGACCATAAAATTGGTTGGAGAAATCACTTTCTACCGGCGGTGTCCCAGATGTATGTGAGTGGAGCTAGGCGAAGCAACATACAGCTGGCTTTTGTCAGGTTACCCTAGTGCCCCTGCGAACATGCAAACACTCCTACCACAAAAAAGGGGGACGTGATACACACACTCACCACACACATCCTATATTCCTAGGTGCAGACATCAGCCTCCAGGAGGAGTAACCAGCCCCCGGACCCGGGAGGTGAACCCCAACATCAAGATGAAGGGGGGGGGGGGCACACCACAACACAATCTACCCAGTCCATGCTCCTGTCCTAACCCCCCACCCTGATCCCAGACCAGGCGAAAGGGCCAAGCAACGAGAACTCACCCCACAAACCCTGAGGTTCTACCTCCCCCACACCCTGCCCTCCATACTTAAACCCCCTTCCCCACCCCACCCATCCACCCCTTATTCCAGGGGAGAGCAAAAGTACCAGCCCCAGCCCAGACCAGGGACACAACGTTCACCCCCAGCCAAGACCCCGACCAGGTGGCCAGCTCCCCCTCCAGGCCCCGGACTCCGTGGCAATCAGGGAACGTCTCTTCATTACAGCAGATGCTGCGAGAAAGAGACCGAGCTGATCTGCGCTGCAGCTTTTGAACCTAGTAGGTGGAGTCGCAGACATGCTGTGAGTCAGAGTTTAAGCCGTGTTGCATGCCAGGAGCTGTAGTCTGAGCGGCCATGAATTTTATTGCATAACACAGCACATAGTGGTGCGACAAAAGCAAAACCTAACGAGCCCACAGCCAAACTAACATAAAAATGGCAGGGCAGGAGGGCAACATAGCTGCTGCTATCCCATCTGTTTTGTAGGAATCCACAATTTCATCTCAGAAAGAATGGCAAGAAGTGCCTTGAGTAGCTTGCCTTCTTGTGGTTTCTCATAATGCCTTCTGCTTACATTTTAATTTAATACTGTGATTGTTATGATTTGGGTTTTGTTTGTTTTGCTTTTGGACTTTTCTTCGGCCTGTCACCTCTTAGCTACCTGCCATTATCCTATCAGCTCTGCCCCAGTCAATTAGCCCACATCAACTCCACCTGCTGTCAGTAATTAGATTATTCTCTTCACCTGTTCACCAACCCAAATATACCCGCCTCAGCCAACTCATCCCCGCCAGAAAGACACCTCACTTCGCCTCTCATGACGGATCGCCCTGTTTGATGTACCCTGCTTTACCAGATCCTGTGTGCTCAGCCAGCAGGACTCTCCAGCTAAGTTGCCTATGCCTGCGTGCTGCAGCCTTGCCAGTTTCTCCGTGAGTCTCTGCCGTTTGCTCTGCTCGTTCTTGTGGTTTCCTGACCTACAACACCTGTTCTGGTCTCATGCTCATCCCTGCCTGCCTGCTCATTCAGCCAAGATTCATCTGCCAAATCTGGTTCTGTTTATCTGCCTAACCTGCCACCACTCATCTTCCCAATAAACCTTTTAAATGTATCTCCGGCTGAATATCGGGTTCGTCAGCAGGAAACATAACAGTGATTGGTTAAAACTAGTATTGCACCGATACCGATACCAGTATCGGCCGGGGCGCCGATACCGCACTAGAATGGTGGTATCGGTATCGGCGAGTACCAACTAATAGGGCACCGATACCATCTTGATGTTTGTATGTCACTTGAATGCAGCCTTCTTTTTCCCGATACTCACTAGTTCTACTGGATTCACTTTGTATTAGTCTTTTTCCTGCTTTACAAAGGTAGCAGTTTGACAAAGCCAGCAATTATTTTACATCCAAGTAGTATGCTGTTCTTCATATATACACACACACAACAGTATCAAACAGATGGTATCGGTATGGAATTGGTATCGGCCAATACTGCACAGCCAGGTATCGGGTATCGGTATTGGGGCCAAAAAACGGCATCGGCGCAATACTAGTTAAAACCAACCTTTGGTAGGCGGTTCTAGGTGTCGCTTCACCCAATCAGCTCAGAGAGCTCTGCTGAATCTCCCTCCTTTTCTCGAACGGATTCAAGTGTAGGAGTCCCACATTGATAATGTGCGAAATGAATGCTACACATTATCAATCTGGCTGGCCCGGTTACTTACACACATTAAACATAGGAATCAGACATAACATTTTTTTTTAAAGTTACTAAACAAAATCATTATGTCATGCATATTTATAAGTGGAGAAATTCTAAAATTAAAGACTTTGGTTTTGATTTCTCAGTTTGTGCTTTGTTGGTACTTTTATCACTCTTTTGTTTGGTTATGCTCTCCTTAGTTATTGTCTCTTTGTTTCCGTTTTTGTTCTTTGTTCATTAGTTTCCCCCAGTCGGCCTCCCTCAGTTACCCCATCTTCTGGCCCTCTCTTAGCCAATACCATTTACTTAATGGACAGCTGGTCTTTATTCCACTAATGTCATTTACCAGTATATGCTGTATACTTACCAGGTTTAGTTATTTGCTGTCATATTTCCAAGGTCACCGGTGAACTTTGTTGGATCTATTGTCGTTAAAGACACCTTGGTTTACACCCATGTATTTGCTGCCCAATCTCCCCTGTAACAGGCTATTAATACCTTCTCACATTTAGACAAAAATGAGAAAGGAGCCCATACAAAGGTTGAGGATTCTTGTGTCATAACTCTAGTCTCTTTAAATGGTTGTTTGATGATAGAGAACAACCACATGAATTTAAATGTACAGTCCTATCCATTTTGTGGCTGTGCAAGTCAATCAAATCCACCTTACTACTGATATGCTGCAACTTGCAAGTTGAGATGATGACTGAGATTGTGGAATAATGCCCTGTTTCAGGTCGGTGGTAGCTATGACACCCTGGGGCACGGGGGCCATGTGTTTAGTTCATCACTGTACTGTTTTTGCAGACTGTAGTCAAGTGGTGCTCCAAATCTGCTTTGTGTTGTAGATAAGGCCTTCATGTAGAAAAGGAGCTTCTGTCCTTGTTTTATTTTGCACATTTGGTGTGTGACTAATCACCTGTTTAAAAGCAAATTGTATGAGGCCTTCCCACTGGAAAACCTGCATTAAACCTATTTACTACTTTTTTCACACCGTATCAAGAGGCATATGATCAGGTATATCCATATAGATGTGGATGTGGATGTGAAAAGGTATGAAATTTGTTTGTGAATATTTTGCGGCCATAAAGTCGGAAAGCTGTAAGCTGATTAGAGCTGGAGAACTCCAAGCTGTGTGTGCGAGTGAGTGAGTGAGTGAGTGAGTGAGTGTGTGAGTGAGTACAGTATGTGCTTGTGCTTGCAAGCTGAAGTGACTGTGAATTATGTGTGATACACTTTGTGCTTTTTTTCCGTTCCTCATTCTGTTTGGGATAAATACCAACCAGCATTAAATGTTTGAGAGGGGCAGTTAGTAAGGCACTGATGTTGCATTCTTTAGAGAGTCATGTACAAGTTATGTTGGTGTTTTGTGGCATGTGAGCACAAGAGTGTGTGCATGGGGGGTGAGTACTAGAGAGCCCTGTGGTGTGTGTCAACCCTCTTAAAAGCCTCCTACCCACTGTTGCTTTGGAGATTTTTGTTGCTTTTCTGATCAACTAAAAGGTGAAGCATCTACAAAACTATATTCTGTTAGCTACTGCTCAGCTAGGAAACAATCCATAAGGAGGACAACGTTAACGGATGTATATGAGAAGGTGAGCTGAGGACTGTCTTACCAGGTGGACTGGAAGCTAGAGACCCATATTTCCTGAAGCAAACCAGAGGACGGCTCTCTTCATTAACATTTGGATCCTATTTGGTGTCTCAAATATGACCTCTCAGCTGACCTTGCCTGGCTCCCGAACAGGTAAAGATTCAAGTAAAAGGAACATAGACCAATTATCTATTAATCAGACAAAGGGATTGGAAATTGTCCCAAACATCTTGTAATATCACTTCAATGCTGTTTGACTTGTTATTTACAAAGGAGAAATAAGTTGCTAATTCATTAGCAACTAATTCCTCCTTTGTAAATAACAAATTCATTATCTATGGTTGTAGATCTTAACTTTAAAGTCCAGGAGTTTTTCATTGACAAGTTCAAATGTGAGGGAACTTCTCTGGGCTGATAATTTGGCCCAAATCTGACAGTGAGCGGGCTGTCATTGCTCTATGGAAATATTATGAACTTATAAAATGGTATCTTAGAACTGACTTGTCAGAAACGTAATCTTCTGTTTTCGCAGGTGAAAAGATCACAGTATGATTCCAGCATGAATCTGGTGCTTGCATTCATTTTGCCTGACAGTTAATTGACCTTTTCACCAGTTCTTAACTACACATTGCATATTCCATCCCATGTCCATTTCAAACCTGTAAGCAAACCAATTTCTGGTCAGGTATTCTAACCATTTTGCATTGATTTATTTTCTTTTTAGTCAAGTATTTTGATGAATCATAAATATTAATGATCATAACAATGCTTACATTTCATGAAAATTGAAATTCAACTGTAAATTGATTTCTAAAGGCTCTGTAATACATTTGCAATGACTGGTCTGTAAACGTTCCCATTGACTGTAGTTCTGAGTGCTGTTTGGGTCAGCTGATTCTCATAAATATGAAGGATCATATGATTCCAGATCAAACCATAAAAAGTCTGATCATCCTTCCTCTAGTGAATCATATTGGAGTCAGGTAACCTAATTTTCTCACTTTAGCGTATAGAAAATAGTTTAATTTATCAGTTGTCTAAGTGGGTGTGAAACAATCCCAGTAATGGTCTGACGTGGTCCGTGGTTGGTATGTAATGTCCTGCACAAGACGGCTCCTTTCCCTCCCTGAAAAAAGTGGGTATGAAACCACTAAAACTACAAGAGGTTGCAATGATGCAGGACCCAAATCACCAGCACACTTTACCTTGAATACAATAATTTTTTAATCCAGAGTCAAGAGACAAATACCTGCTCTTTTACAATGGCTGCATCTTTACCACAGTATAATGGAACAATTTTAAAATGAACTCCGTATTAGCCAACAGTTCCTGCTAAAGATCATTCCCGTATTAAACTTCTGGACTTTACAAAGACTGTATGTTAATATTACTGTGACCATACATGCTCATTATATTAAAGATGAACTACATTTTAGAAATGGAAATAGCTCTTTCTTAACTACTAAAAAACCTTATATTAAAGTATTTATTTATATCTTATGTGAGAAGGGAGCGTTTGTGTAGATTCCTAAAATATTGGGATTCTTGTACCTCACATTAGTTTGTTGTTCTGTGGTATACCACATTTATATGTCCTGGCTGTGCCTGATTTTATTATTATTTATTTTCCATATCTGAGGCCAAAAATGCAACTGTTACTTTTTACACATAACAAACAAAAGCTTTATTTTAATTGGTAAATTAGTTGCTTCCTTCTGGGTTAGGGTGAGGCACTTAGAGACACTGACATTTAGGAAAAAAAGATTTCAGGTCTGGGAAACGTCACACTTTGTCCACCAAAATCCTAGTGTGAAATCGGAAGCTCCCAATTTATACAGCATGGAAAAACTGCCACGTCACCATGATCAATATGACAGCACGAGTTCAGTATCTTGGAAAGCCTTTGCTATTCAATATAGTCTGTGACTGCATTTAGTGATGTCATTGTAGTCGGTCTAAATCAACTTAAGTTGATTTTTCTGGGTGCAAGATAATTTCAGTAGGACCAGTTTGTGTTCAGGTGAGTCCAGGATGCAGCTTGTTTTTGGGAAAAATAATGGATGTTGGGTTCTACACGTGCAGCCTGATAGAAACAGCACCGTGGAGGATGTTGCTAAAAGGTGCAGATATCTGCATCGGTGTCCATGGGTTGCATTATGGTAAAATACTCTTGATACAGAGGTGCTAGCTGAAGCTTTTAAGATACATATGCTTTCATTAAACTGAAATCTTGAAAGTGGAAGTCTTTGATCTTATTTTAATTTAGCAGGTCAGTACCAGACCTCCTTGTGAACAGCAAAACAAGCTTGCCTGGCCTACTAATCCACATCTGAGTTTTAAGGAAAATCTATGCTACATCATAATGTGGAGTATCAGACTGCCACCACCACAGACGTGAGCAGATGAAATCATGTTACACAGGAACAGAGACTCCTGTTGTGAAACTCTGCCAGTTTATATTCTCTAATTATATTTATCCTGTTATTCTTTTAATGGTGTTCTATTTATATTCAGAGCCTTGCAACAAAATCTTGCTCAAGTGTACATTGTGAACGTGCATCATAGTTGTCAACAGTGAGGAGACATGAAATATTTTAGAGCTTTTTGTCCTCAAAGCATGTTACTTAAAGTGGAACTGACCCCAAAATCAACATTTTTGCTGATAAACTGTATAAATTGGGTCTTAAGGGTACTACATTAATGCTACAGTGCATTTTTGTAATTTATTTGGTTAGTTTTATATTTGTCTTAAAACCGTCTTAGTGCTGCCCTCTTCGGGTATTGCAATTGAATTTTCCTACTGGTTCAAGCAGCACACACTTTTGTCACCATAGCTCTGTGTTTTGGGGGGTGAAAAATCCCATATCTCAGAAGACTGTTTTGTGGCAAAACCACCAGATTTTGTCGTGGTCACTCCATGTTTAATCAGGTCACTTTCTCTTATCTTGACCGCCCAAGCAAACAGCACTGCTTAAAACTTCCATGACCCATCCGTGTCTCTTGGAACCGCCCACTGTGGTGGCATTTCTCAAAATGTATCTAGGGCGGGGTTATGCCCTTACATCAGGGTGAGTTATGGGTTCGACACACGGGAAGTGACAGACGACAGCGACAGATGGGTGTCATCGCCATCACGGTGAAACCCAACACACAGGATACAACGGTGACGGCAGCATTTTGAATCACGCTCTAGGGTTGCTTGCCTCCCAGATATTTGATTGGTTATGGAATTAGTGTCATTTCCACATTTTCAAAGGAGTCCGTGACAGACAAGGATGACGAGTCAGAAGATTTAGCTGGAATTGACTGAAATCTTGCTTTTATGTCTACCCTACAAAAGAAAAAACAGCCTTGGATTCATGCCTTATCACGGACAATGAACAGCATGGAGAATATAATCATTTCATGGTGGACCTTAAGGCTGGTCCAGAAAAATTCACAGCCAGAGCAACCTTTGCCGCAACAAAAGTTGGACATTTTTCAACTTTGTTGTGTTTCATCACAAGCCCGTGTGTGCGGGACTACTTGTAGAAGCTCAAAATTTTACGGGCACAAATTTCACCTGTCGCTAGGCCGGAGGAGGGCAGGTGACTCTCGTCTCATTGCACAAGTTCCATAGGAAACAACTGGAGAGGGAGCGACTTCGCTTCTTGTGTGTCTAGCCCATTACACTTGAGGTATAGATAAATTAAGTTATTTAAGTATAGATAAATAAGGCTGGATCTACATTTAAATGTATAGAATATGATTTGGTTCTCTGGTCTGCACACATTATTTCCATGTGAAAAACAGGCCAACTTCTTTATTGAATCAGTCTATATAAGTTTGCAAACATCTCAAGCTTTTTAGGGAGGGGTTGATGTAAAGTCTTGTCATATCTCTTTACAAGCATTGGAAAATGTTAGCACGAAATTCTAGGTTAAATTCAATTTCATCGGATTTTATCACTAAAGCTACATGTTGGTAACCTGACTCTCGCTGGATGGATTTCGTTCCGCAGTGCTCCACACATCCATCTGGGATTCATCCATTGGACATGTATTTTAGAAGGTGGGGGCCTTATCAAAAATCCTTGCATATGATTGGATAAACCACTTGTCCTTCATCTTCACTGACGTGCTACAAGCTCTTGCCAAACCTGGTTGGGTGATGGGGCGAAAACATTATTTCCACTGTCAAAAACCTTCAACGCCGGTCTCTCGTGTCCTTTTAAATAATTAATATTCCATAGAGTTGACAACACTAATGAAATAGCAGCATCGATGTTACCGCTTGCTTCCTCACTGTGATTCGCCATTGTTGTCTGAATCCAAACAGTCGCTTCTCTGATACGTCACAGCTACAAAAATCCCGCCTGGCGATCCTGATTGGCTCGTCTATTTTATGTGGTATTGAAATCCGTCCCTTGGAGCGATTCCAGATGGATGTGAGGAGCCGTGTGGAGCTCTGCGGAACTACATCCATCTGGTGAGAGTCAGGTTGATATGTAGGTGTCATTTTTACATCACTGTGCGTATTAAGCCCTAAATGAAATATTTTGTCTTGGTTAACATAAATCAAAATTGCCTGGTTTAAGGCTCTCTATGTTTAGACTATGTATTAGTAGTATAAAGTAAATTAATAATATTTTTAGTTAATGTAAAAATAGAACCATTTTTTTTCTTTGGGCTAAAATTTAAAGGAATAGTGGTAAATATGACAAAATATTTACCCATTTTTACTAATGGAAACAACACAATTTAATCTAAGGTGTTAAGCTGTTTTGTGCTTTCAGTTGTGCCAGTCCTACCGTTTGTGGCACCAGAAACCTTCTGACTTTGTGGTTCTCTTTTATAGAACCTGTAACTTGCTTCATGGCTGTGGTTGTTCAAGGGGATTGGAAACAGCAATTGCTCTTGGGAACATTGTATTGAACTGAATACCGCTGTGTGCTGATGTTAAATAGATACAGTTTTTCATTATCACAAACTGTTACTGTTACACATGACAAGGATGACAAATGAGACCTGAACCATTTGTAAAAAAAAATATATGAATTAAAAAAATATATAATTACCTTCCTGCTTAAGGGGCATAAATGTTTCACCAGGAATCTTATATATTCTGGTGTTGATGAACACCCATCAGTGCACATGCACAGTTGTAGCATGCCAGTGAACTACAGCCTTCTGGCTCAGGATGTTAATGGAGATTGATCTGCCCAAAATAAAATGGAAAAAAAAGGTGTTGGGTGATGGATCTCACATGGTTGCCAGAAAGTTCAGAAAGGTTGCCATCATGAGATTAACTGTGTTGTTTTAATTAATGGCATGATGGTGCAATTGTCAGCATTGTAGCCTTGCAACAAAAAGGTCCTGGGTTCAAAGCCTTTGGTCCTTTTGCAAGGAGTTTGCATGTTCTCCCTGTAGATGCATGGGTTATCTCTGGGGTCTCCGGCTTCGTCCTACAGTCCTAAAACATGACTGTTAGGTTTATTGGTTGAATCCTGCAAGAATAAGAAAGTACAGTAGATGGGTGGATTTGTGTAGGTTATTATCCTTTTGGAGGAATAATGATCTGCAACTGAGGCTTTCCCATTCTGGCCAGCATGTTTTGCTCCAGGATGCTTATACACTTTGGCTTTTCATTTTTCTTAAGGCCGTTCTTTGCTGTGTTGAGCTTCTTAGATTTTTTTGTATGTGTTCTGTTCTTTGTGTATTAGTATGGATTCTTATTTTAATTTCATTCTTTAGCTATTAGCTCAGAAATCTTCCTTTGAGTCCTGTTTGGATCCGTGTTGTTGTAATTCTGGCTCGGCTGTCTGCACTCTCCCTCACTCTCCCCTGGCTCCCCAGTGATCTCTGTCGCTACCAGACCGCCTACATCTGTTGCTGCTCCTTTAAATGCGGGAGCTTTGTAGACACTGGTTGCCAGATTTTTTTAAACGCATTGTGTGAGTAGATATTCAGTGTTCTGCCCACATTGTTTTTGACCAAGTCTTGTTTCCTGGATTTCCCTGTTCGCATTGCCCTTGTTTGGCTTCTTTAGTCTAGACACGATTTAGACAATTCTCCCAGCCACAATTTTTGCCAAGTCCTTTTATATCTCCACCCTGTTTGTCTGTTTGAGGCTTTATTTATTAATCTTATTTAACCTTTTTAAGAGCAAAACCATGTCTGGTTCAAATATCAGGTTCTCCTTCAGTCTTAACATCACACCTGTATTTTAATCTCTCACTTTAGTACACACGTTCCCTCAGCTCCTAAGTTTAGTTCTTTGCCCAGCTGTAATGTTTTTACTGAGTTGTCTCACCTGGTTCGCATGTCATTCAATTACTTCCCAAGCCGTTAAAAGCAAGTCAGTTTCTTTACCCTCTTGTCAGATTCTTTCGCACCCTTACATACTGGTTGCCTGTCCTTCTGACCCTGTTGGTTAATTGTTCCTATCAGATGCTCTCTTGTGCTTTTGTGCCAAATCCATTTGTTTTATAAAGTTTTTTCCCCCCCCATGTGAGCAGAGACTGCCTTTCTGCTGTCTCCGCTGTGATCTGACTCCACAGCAATGCATGATGGTCTGATCAACCTTGGGTTGTATTTCATCTTGGCTCCATATTCTGGAAAATTACCTACAGTCTATAAACCTTACACTTTTATTGTTAGGAGCTGGAGTCACAGGAATAGAAAGCTACTTAGGGGTGGTCTTGTAGCATTTGTCTTCAACTTGTATATCTAGAAGCTTCTTTCTTAGCTCCTCAGACATATCTGGCCATTGCTTTCTCGTGCAGGTTGTCAAACCTACATAATAGACAAGTTGGAAAAGCAATGGAATAGTCCTTCCAGGCATATTGATTGGAGACACTGCTGTTGAGCAGTCAGACATTCATTGATTTGAATTGCTTTCAAAGTAACTGATAGTAATGTGACCCAGTGGTGGCTTGTCAATACAGGGCGCTCCACCACCTCCCTGTCAAAATTGCAGAAAAAAGTGTATACACAGCAAACATAAATCACAAAATGAAAAGTAATTATTACATCTGTGCTCTTTTGTGTGGGCCTCCTAGTTTTAATTGAAGGGACGCTGGACAAATGAGTGTGTATATATCTTTGTAACCTGTTGGCTTCCATGTGACTTCATGCTGGTCTCAAATTGGTTACTTATTCTTTTTAAGGATTTAGCTCTCTGCGCCCCTGGCTAACCAGCTCTGTTTGTGTTGTTCTTCAGCCAATAAGATTCATTTGTGATTACTGGCAATCAAAGTCACGCCCCCTGCAGCTCAGATGCTCATGTGTGAACGTCACCGAAACATAGGGAAGCAAACGGAAGAGTCTGACAACAAAAAGACAAGAGACAATGACGTTTTTATATAATTTATTTATAAAACAATAATTTTACAAAGCTTTTGCTGGATGAAAAACAAAATAAAAATTGTCACCAGCCGCCACTGGTCTGACCTGGCTTTCGTGTCAGATGGTCTAGAGGACCTAGTTTCTTGTTGCCAAGTTGAGAGTCTAGCCTGGCTGGCTTTGAAGCTCATCACTGCCTTGTAGAATCTGTGTGATCATGCTTACCTGTAGAAATATGACAAAAACCATCCAGCATCTCTTTAATTCTTGATTATTTCTTGCTTCCTCTCTTGCTATAAGTCTGAAGATTTCATACTCATGCAACCATTACCAATTTTAGATATAATGTATGTTTTTGAACAGTTGGCAGATAGATGATCTCTTAATTGCTTATATTGCTCTTTTTAATTATTGAAAAACTATGTTAGATAGTTATAAGGGGCCAACTCAGTGCACAAAGAGCATTTCATTAAAGTTTTAGAATAAACCCTGTCTACCATTTATGTTTGGCTGAACTATGCACTGATACGATCAGGTCGGCAAATATAATCTGAAACTGACCCGATCCTGTTCATCTGTAGTGTCCCCTGCTGCAGAGCGTCTTCGTCACATACTAGCTGAGGATGACGCCACGCCAACACCAACAATTTTCACTGAGATGGACACGCTACAACAAGATGGAGAAGAATTAGAGTGGAAAGAGTCTGCCAGGTACATTTGCACAAACATACATGCACAGGAAAGTACCAAGATAATTATTTATTTAGGATTCCAGGATGTCCTTTTATTTAAAGGTTTAAAGGTTAAAGATTCTATTTGATTTCCTGGGGTTGGTGAGTTAAAGCAATCTAACACTTTCCTGTCACTAAAGCAAAAAAAACAACAACTATGTAACAGTCTTGCTAACTAAAATTTTACCTTGGTAAAAAAAACATTATTCACATAGCACCCTAGGCCATAAGAGAGCTCCGAACAAAATGTTAGGAGTAGCGATGATGCCTTTTAGCCAACCTAAGACTATCTTTAGGAGGGAAGATGGTGGAAACAGAGACAGTTGATTGAGTGAGCCACCACCTAACATTGAAGCAAATGAGCACAGAAACGTCTTTACCAATCATACAATTAATAACATGTAGATAAGGTAAACTTTATCATCTTCACATGGGAAAATTATTGTTTTCAGCAGTCTGTAAATAAGGCGAGGCTCTAGTAACGTAATTTTATTATGGATAAATAAATAATAGGAAAATTAATGAATAATCATGTATAAAAATTGGAGAAATGTACAATGAATATAGTACAGAGGAATTTTATATTATCTGCAGAAATGCTCTCAATGCAGAACCATTTCTTTCAAGAAATGGAAAAAGTCGCAGAAGTGTATGTTTATAAATAGACAAGATAAAAGAGGTGAGAAAGTAGTTTCTGCATTGTATATGATGGTTTAGGTACCCAAAATGATCATGTAGAAGTTTGCTTGTATGATGTCTTCTTCTCTCTGGCTTTGAATTGCTGCACGGAGCACTTCTCACTTTCCAGGCTGGTGCGTAAAAGCAGAGAAAAAGGCAGTGATCTCTAATTCAAAGTCTGTCTATTTACGTTTCAATACCTCTTTACTCTTCTCCCAGAGCTGTGTGAAACAGAGGTGCCACTCCTCTCTGTTTTTCCACCTTTTTTTCTCCATTTTATGTTTGTCGTTTTGCCAAATACGACTTTATACAAGCAGGCAATCCCAGTAAAATGCTGACAGGTAAGTACACATTAATATCAATTAGATTAATTAGTAAAATTAGCAGCATGACAAGTAAACATTACAGTAAATCAAAATAATGATCAGGATGTAAATACGGTTCCTTCAAACATTTTGATGCTGTGTGACAATTATTACATTTTTGTTAAGTTTCATCATCATGGCACAGATTTTTTGATGCAGTTTAATTGGTTAATGCATCTCCTTTTTTGTACTGTCAACCAATCACAGTTCTTAAAAGACAGCGTCACACCTAGCAACGGAGTCAACCACGCCTCCACACTAAGGCAAAATTTATGCCTTACTCAGAGACACTCTCAGCAGCATCTGAATCACTCTTAAGCTAAGACTCCTAGGTAGGAACTGTTAGGCTAAGATAGAAGCTCTCTCTGAGGAGTTGGAGAAGCTTTGTGACTATAGGCACCGAACATTATGTAATGAGTTTTTCTTGCTGTCTTTAGGTGGGTGAAGTTTGAGGAGAAGGTAGAGGAGGGAGGAGAAAGATGGAGCAAGCCTCACGTCTCCACGCTGACCCTCCACAGCCTGTTTGAGCTCAGGACATGTCTGCAGACAGGAAGCATTCTGCTCGACTTGGAAGGTTACTCACTGCCACAGATTGTGGGTGAGTCTCACAAGACACGTCATTTAATTCTTAAAGTGATAGTTTGGATTTTTTTTTTCGGAAATTTAGCCAAGATTTTTCTCTCAACTTTCTTTTTTTATCATCACAATGACTCTAGAACTCTCCCTGAGCGTTAGAATCTCGGTCCCCATGATCTATAGTGTGGGGACTGAAAGTCTGTCCACGTGGCCTAATACAACTATTAGAAAGTATAATTCTATTATATGGCACTTGAAGCAATATAGCCCATCAAACACTCCCGCTGACAGGGAGGGGCAAACGGGTCCATTGTCCCAGGCCCAGGACAGAGGGGGGGGCCCAAAACTGACACTCTGACCATTAAAATACAGGCAAAGTTATTTTTCAGAAAATATTTGTGTGATAAATATTTAATATTAGAGTAACTAAATATATACATATATATCTGCAATAGATATATGTAATATGTTTTCTTTAAATAAGGGGCCATTAGAACTCCCCCCCACGCCATCATACAATGGTTTACCCATTAGGACAGGGGCTGGCTGCAACTTAGAAAGTTCGTTACGCTTTTAGATGTCCGGCGCACAGAAATGAAAAGAGGAGAGAAAAAGAGAAGATGACACTAAAGGCTTGAGGGATTTTATGAGTAAATATTTTTTTTAAAACTGAGGATGAGTCAGGAACAGGTCTAGGAGTGGAATTGCAGAGGAATGATGCTCATCCAGAGCCGCAGGTAAGAAGCAATGAGTTTATCAGTATGGTTTTAAAGTATAGCATCTGCTAGCTAGTGTAAGGGGGAAAACACCTTTTCTTTTACAGAAATACTTGAGTTTAGCGGCAAAAGAGCAGAAGGCAGAGAGAGGGCAGAGGTCCAGGTGCAATCTGAAAGAGCCAGCTGAGGCGGGGAGCTTGATGGACAGAGAGAAAGGAGGACAACGCAGCAGTTCTCCCGTCGCAACATGTGGCTTCGGGGAGGAGAGACAGCGTGTGTTTGAGGAGGCAGAGAAAGCCATCCCTACCGATGACAGAGAAGTGCGGTGCACGTGGTGGGGGGGGGGCTTGCTGCCTGATTGGATAGTCTGAGCATAGTGGCTCAGACACGGATCACACCGTTATTTTCAATGATCCCGCGTTATGCCCAACAAAAATGACTGATTCTGATTGAGTGAATGTTGTGCGTTTAACGGCAACAAGGAAGCCTTTCTCAGAGATGGCAAATTAGCCGCCAGCAGATTCAGAGGGTCTACCCACATTTATGAAGTGAAGTCATCTAAGACTTGTTTGGAGGACAAAAAAAATATTTCTGTAAACAGCAGATTATAGAATAAAATAAAAAGGCATATGAGATTAAAGTATACAGTTACGTTGACGTTTTTGGTGTGTGTGTGTGTGTGTGTGTGTGTGTGTGTGTGTGTGTGTGTGTGTGTGTGTGTCTGTGTGTGTTGGCAGGTATAGAGGGGGGCTCCAAAAAAACTGTTGTCCCGGGCCGTAGCAAAGCTGTCAACTGGCCTGCCATCAAATATTGCAAATATTGAAATACCGTGCAGCTCAACTTATTAAAAACAGTGAAGGACTCAGATAACGTCAAATATCACCTTAGTTTTAGAATCTATAAAGTAATAACTCAAAATATTCTGATATGGACTGTATAAGTGCATGTTTTCTTGTGAAAACATTGCTAACATGAAATAATCTGAATATTAAATGCATAACATTTTGTCTCAGAGGAGATTGTGGATCGCCAAATAGCAGATGGCCTCATTCATCCAGATCTGAAGGAGAAGATTATCTTTGTGTTGCTTAGAAAGCACCGTCACCAGACCAAGAAACCAATCCATCGTTCACTGGCAGACATGGGAAAGTCCTCCAACCCACCGTCTAGTAAGTATTTCTGCTGTGTGTTTTCCTTTTTTTCTTCCAAATCAGCAAATTCTCACTTGTAAGTGCTTGATAATTTCCATTCCTACTGCTTCCTTTGTTTTCTACCATCATGATCATCACCAGTTTCCCCTTTCCTAGCAAAATCAGCTCTTCTTTGCTCATTGTTTCCATATCTGCTCCTGATCTGTCAGACCGTAGTCCTCAGGTTAATCTGACTCGTAGTACTAGTTCAGCTTCTGGGATCCATCGCTCCACAGAAGACCTACGCTCTCGGCAGTCAAGCAGCCTTAGCCGCCTGCGTGAGTCTAAACACACCCATCAAACACATACATATGGCACATATATTCTAGGTATATATTCGGAAGAATATAAGTAACGGGGTATAGGATGCCATCCTTGCACAAATACCCTTGCACAACCCAATTCTACACATTCAATGGTTTGTATACTGTGACCTTCTCCTTCTCGCATTGTTTAAATTTCAATTGTTTTTTATAGTGTATTTTAAATCTATGTTTACTTTTAAATCTCTGCTGCACCTAAAACTGTAATCTAACTTTTACTGCAATTTACAAAGCTGTATGCAATGAAATTTCGTTCTGTACGCACTCTGTGCATACAAAATGACAAATAAAGTTGTCTAAGTTTAAGTCTAAGTCTAAGGATACGCATAAATTGTGCTGTTATTTACATAAATCATTGTGTTCAGTGTTATTTCACAGCATTTATTAAGTTGAATAGTGGCACATATGGCTTTCCATATGTCCACTACTTCGTCTATGCTTGTGCTGTAGAGAACCTTGAACACAACACCTTAGACACTTCTAAACCCTCCCATTCGTGCAATGGTTTGGTGTGGATTGCTACAGTTACTATCTTCCTCTACTAACTTTCTGTCATGACTCTTCAAAGAAGCAATGAAAATATATATTAACCAATTTATTATTTAACTGATTGCATGCAACTGTGGAAGCTTTGCTGCTACGATTTAGTGCGAATACATGTACTGTGACACCTCTAAAAAACACAGGTGCGGTAAAATTACCGCACCCCTGTTCAGAAGGTGCTTATAATGACCTGAAAAGAAATAAACCTTTCATTGCAAACCCATAATATCACACTGAAAAGAGAAATATGAATTCCAACCTTTAATTTGGTTACATTGGGGTGACAGTGGCGTAGAGGTTAGGGAGGTTGTCCTGAAATTGCCGGGTTGCCGGATTGATACCCCGCTCCGGCTGTCTCAGTTGATGTGTCCTTGGGCAAGACACTTCACCCTATTTGCCTGCTGGTGGTGGTCAGAGGGCCCGTTGGCGGTGATGTATGGCAGCTTTGCCTCTGTCAGTCTGCCCTAGGGCAGCTGTGGCTACCAACATTGCTCACCACCATCAGGGTGTGAATGGGTGATGAATTGTAGTGTGAAGCGCTTTGGGGTTGTCAGACTAGTTAAAGCGCTGTACAAGTACAAGCCATTTACATTTATTGAGTGAGAGGAAAAAAAGCCATCAGGAGAGAAGAATTATTTCAGCAACACCACTCGTGGACCAATTATTGTTACCACTGCTGTGAGTACTTTGCACAACCCCAATTTGCCAAGAGGACAGCAAAGTCTTCTCCTGGCATTCCTCAAAGACAACTGATTCACTGCTCTCCCAACAACTGTTAGGTGCATGTATATAGCACCTAACAGTTGTTAGGAGAGCTGGTGACAAGTAGCTGGTGACAAGTAGCAAAAACTTTGCTTCCCCTCCTCAACAGAGCTCCCTTATCCTCCTCCTCACTGAGCATGGTGAGGAGATAAATATGGATCACCATTGAGCCCGGTGTGTCAGATCATAGTTATACCTAAGGGAAGTCATGGGTTAAAAATTAAAGGTTCTTGAAAACTCTAATCAACTTTGGAAAGTAGAATTTTAATATAAAAGGTATCTTGGTTCTGTCTATTTTAAAAGGATTCAATTCAATCCAAAAATACTTTGTTTATCCCACAGGGAAATTAAAGACGTACTAACAGCTGTGCCACCAGTGATTTTGTTAAAGCCAATTACCTCATGACAAACATTTCAGAAATGTTCTCAAATGAAAGATTGGATTTTTCTAAAGTATTCAGGGTGAGATCTGTGTATACTTACCATGGTATAATCTCCTGGGCATAATTCATGTTAACATAAAGGTTTATTGGCCCTGTTGTGTGTAATTTTGCTGTTTTTTTTTGTGAACCCGTCTGGATTATTTGGGAATTGTCTAGGGCTCTCTGTGCTAAATTCTTGCTTGGTCTTGCTGGGTATCAAATCTGCATAAATTAAAAATGTGAGTAATTTATAATTGCTCACATTTATAAATCAGAATCCTGCATATGTATATACTTGTTTCCACTGTCACCTATTTAGCATCTGTTCTTTATTTAGCAGTCCGTCTGAAACTGAAAAAGTGATACACTAATCAACCGTTCCCCCAATAAAATACTGCAGGTTTATCTTTAACTAAATACTTTAAAAACAGGCATAAAGACAACATGGTGGAAATAAACCCACAAGGCTCTGTTCTCTGTAGTTATTCACTTAATCTCCATCTGGTATATAATGTTCTAATGTTCAAATTATAAATCTGACAATTTTGGTTTCAAATGATACTGTTAAAATGATAGACCCAGATTTTACTCCATTTGGCCACACGTTTTGGAACCTATTTTCCCATAAATTACAGAAGAGGTCTTAGATTTATTGAGGTCGGCCTTTTTGGCCCAGGACCTTTTCAACATACGTAAGTGCTTCATTTTGAAGATGTCGTGACTTTCTCTTTCGGGTCTATACAGACGTGCATGTCCATGTTTCATAACTTTGCTTTATTACTCAGATAAATATTTAGCAGTAACTACTACATGAATGCTGACTGAAACCTTAAAAAAGTTATTATTTTGTTTACTTAAAGGGTTCCCATGTGCCTTGCTGACAAAGTACCTTTTTAAACGTATTTATCTGTGTTGTTCTTACTTTATCAACCCTCCTGAGCCCCTAGGTTTAGCTCTTCTAATGTTTTCTGCTGTTTTGATCTCTATAGCATGGATGTGGTGGTTCGGGGTGCCTTGATTGCCTTTCTTTACCCAGATGTATTGGCTTGGTTTGTCATTGTTAAGGTCACAGAGCAGATGTATTTGTGTATGAATATTTCTATAAATGATGTAAACAGCTGTTGATCCTGTAACCTACATATTATATCTCTATGACACCAGAAATAAGCGTGCTCTTTTTCAACAGATCCTTCCCAAAGCCGAAGCATGAATGATATTTCAGACACGCCCAGCACAGACCAGGTGAATCTTGTTTTACATTATTGTGTAAAGGTAACTTGTGGACTTATTTAAGACTTTAACCTGTGCAGTTTTTCAATGTCTTTACATCCGATGTACTTTTCTAATTCCAGTTTTCATTTTCGGCCATTGCTGTTTGTGTCTTATCCTTTCTGCCACAACTCTAATACCAATCCCCCTTCTAAATGTTCAAAGATTTTACAAATAATAATCTGTAATGAACCAGAAAGCTGGAGACCCAATAATCCTGTCAGACACCAAGGAAGCTTTAAGAGATTTATTTTAAAATTAAGCTCCTAATGTAGGTGATTTGGAACGCACACAGGAACCACTGTAAAAAGGAGAAACAGGTTAGTGGCTGGGGGCAACTCAGTGAGGCTGAATGAGCACCGAACAATACTCACTAACCTTTGTTAATGACTGGGAGGTTATACTGTTCCTGACAAGTGGATCTGTGGGCTCCACAGTGATGATCTGAATCAGTGAACGACTGATTCACTTAGTGTCATTAGACTGCGGAACACAGGCAGTTGAGGAATCTGATGTCCTGTTTCATGCACAGGCAATATGGGGGGGAGGGGGGCTGAGGTCTCCAATAGGGGCTGAAGCAGTCGGGGAATCCAGAATCCAGGCTTGAGTCGGTAAACGGGAGGCAGCAAAATCAATTTTCTTCAAATAGTAAAGAATTGCTAACTGTCTTGAGAATTTCTAGCAGCACATTACTGGGTTTTAGCATTTGGATTAGCTGGAGACCGTAATTGGGACTGATTCCAATGAGTCAGTGTTGTGTTCATGGTAATGAGAGAGACTAAGCACCACAGCACTGTTTATCTCTCTGTTTGTAAAAGATTAGAGATGACAGTGGAGCTTTAGAACCTAGTTTTGCTGTTGTTCCTAAAGTCGGTTTGTAAATATCATAGGCCTAAAAGTGTAGTTCCATCAAATAGGAAAAAGATGTTTGGATTTTTGGGAAATGTACACAAATGTGTAAAATAAATAGATTGGCGAAGGGGTGGAGGTGGGGGGGTATTAATCTTTAACTCAGCCGTTCAGGGTTCAGTTCTCTATCTTCAGACTCTAGCGGCATGTCTTCCTCCCTTCCCTCTCTGCCTGTTTTCTGTCTGAAATACTGCCAGTAAAAGCTATGACTGCCACAAAATACACAGCCTTTGATCAAATTAAACCCCCAAAATAAGTTTACTCCTTTTTTCAAGAGGGTGCACTCATTTAGCTGGACAATTATAAGTCCTAACTATAAAGAGAAGCTTTCAAATGAAAACATCTCATTAGATTGTAATTAATATTTCATGCCATCCAAGGTATGTATTGGTGTTTTTAGGGTTTGTGTTTTATGTCAGAAGTAAAGTCCTTCTTAAAGGAGCGATAAGCGAAATTTCAATATTTCAGATACGACTAAAAAATTGTGTAGAACTAAAGTGGCTTTTTAGATGGACTATGTATGGGGGACCGTTTAGGACAGAAACTATTTTTCCTCTCACATACACCAATAAAACCATGCACACACCTCAAAAGACACACACTCAACAAAACTGTTTTTTCCTCTTAAACACTACTACGACATGCACACACCACAGTAGTTTCTGTCCTAAACGGCATCCCATAACTATGGTCTGATGTTACACATCATCTCTGTGTGTTATTCTCCAGTCTCTTGTTTACAAACTGGCCCGGCCGCGCATGCATGTACGTGTTATGATTATGAAGCGCCAAAGTGGCCAAAAGCTGGACGAACCATGTCAGACTGATCAGGGGAAAGTGTGCATGAGACTGAATGAGTTGTGTGCGCGGCTGAATTAGTTGCATGTGCGACCGCATGAAACTGCGTGCGAAACTGAATGAAAGTACGCGTGATTGAATGATAGAATTATGTTTATTTTTCTCAACAAATTAAACTTTATTTTCTGTATTTCATGGTGGATCCAGTCTGTTGCATTACTGCCCTCTTGAGACCAAAGCTTTTGCCTACATTTCAAATTCTATTAAGAATTACAGAGCCCTTGTATAACTCTAAATTTTTATAAATTCTTTTGAAATAACAAAAAAGTTTTTGTTGTAAAATGTTTTGTTTATTCCAGACTTACAGACTGCAAGAGGCTTATCCAAAATTAACTAATGACCATAATAAAGCACAGTACCATTAAATTGATAACTGTATCAGTAAAAGACAAAATAAACCTAATTAATTTAAGACTGATCAAACTCCTCAACACCGATTATAAAATAATAATATGTTATATTAGTAATAATCAAGATTTTTATCTTCTTGTTGGATTTAAAGCTGGGACATCTATTCATTTTCCAAACACAAACATTAGCTTTGGCATAGCTTTTTTTGTATATAATCCACATGCTGCATACAGACATGGAGAGTTGTGTTTCTGTAGTGAAGGGAACTTTTCCTTGATTAAAAGTAAAAAGGAATTAGACAAGGATGTACTGCTTTACTTCCCCTTTTCGTCAGAGAATCTCCAATGTTTGTGGTTTTCAATCAGAATATCAATATAAGTCAACTAGCTGACAAACTAGCTGAGAAAACAAGAAAACATATCAAATAAGCACCAGATCATTCAAAAAAAGGTAAAAAACAAAGCAACTGGACTTTTGTTGTTTTTTTCTTACATGGACCCTCTTAGTCTGATCACTGTTGTAGATGTTAAATGTGATCTGGGATTTCTTCTAATTTTTCACCATTTATCTGACTATAATGATGTGATAGTAATAACTTGTATTGTATTTGCAATTTAACTGCTACTTTCATGAGTTTATTATATTTAACAAAAATAAATATCAACAGCACTTCAAGGATTTCCAATTGTCCCAGAGGATTGTTTGTTTTATAACCAGCAAAAATCATGTGGTGTGGGTGTGATACACTGGGAACTATCTGGACACAATCTTCAAAGCAAACAACAATGAAGGCGGCACATGTGACCCACTGAGCCATAGAAAGTATTTGTTATGAAAAGCTGGCTTTGGACCTCTGAATTTTCTTTGTTCTTGTTAGATTTCACACTTATGGGCTAAAGTAGTTGGCATGTTAACAGTTACTCGCAGCAGAATTTAAAAAGTACACAAATAAATGCCCAGTGGTATCACAGGAAACAGTAAGGAGAAAGTGTGTACTTGTGTGTACACACAGTGTACTCTGTGTGTGTGTGTGTGTGTGTGTGTGTGTGTGTGTGTGTGTGTGTTAGCTTTTTGGGACCAAGATGCAGAGACAGGGAGTGAAAGAGGACCAGCTGGTGTATTGACTCTGAAAGCAGCATTAACAGATTATGTAGAGATTTGAATGAAAGCGCCCACTGGTCCACTGCCATGTGTTTTTGGCTAATAAGGAGGGGTACACAAAAACAAAGCTGTAGCACAAAGCTACAAGATAAAAAAAAAAAAAAAAAAAAAAAAAAAAAAAAAATTCATGCATGTTTGCAATTGTTAAAAAAAAACACAAAAGCAGGCAAAGTCTAAGAATTGAACAGCATAATACAGTGGCCCTGAGGTGCAAAGCACTACAACATTAACGAACGAAATAAGATAACACAAGAAAAGTTAAAAGAGCTACTTGGTGAATAGCTGGCTGGTGATTGTAGGAATGAATGAAGAGGTTAGGTCTTTTGTTGAATGATCAACCAATCAGTTCACAGGACAAGTAAGGTTAAATACAGCTTATTCATAAAAGATAGACCCCATACGGCTTGTAGTACCACGTTTAAGTGCAAACTATGCATCATTTATTTGCAGGATGACAATATGTCAGCCAATAGGTTTTAAATCTGTGCATCATTCTTTCCAACTTCCGTGGAGAAAAAAATAAAAGAAGACTGATTATTTTGTAGTTTGTTTCTTTTGTTCTAATAACACAAAAGAAAAATTTCTTGCTTTTCATATGTTTAGTTTCAGGCTGAAATCAGAAATATTAAAAAGGAAGAACAGGCTAGAGGACAAATTTTGATTTGAATATAAAACTAGTCGTGAAGAATCTAATTTCAGAGCACTGTAAACCATGTCTATATGTAAGTCAGAACGGTTTTCAATAAGTGTTCAATCATTTGGTGTGTGATTTACATTCTCACACACAGAGCTACTTCAGGGGTCATGTAAACTAAATAAATATTAAGAAAAAAAGCTTTAATTTTTTTAGGTATCAGATTTGAAAAACTAATAACAAAATAACCACTTTTCTCAGTTTTCAAATGGAAAGAGCAAATGATACAGTGATTTTCTTACCTTTGGAAACTGCTTTGAGTTACACATCTGACTGACAACAACAGGTGATTTGTGATCAATGTACTCAAGAACTGGGCAGAACTTGGGCCAGAACCTCAAAAAGTGTTACTGTTAACTAACATGCCACCTTCTTCATGGTGAAAAACACTCCCCATCACTATTCATTTCTTTTTTCCTTCTTACAGCTGAAGAATAAATTCATGAAGAAGATTCCTCGTGATGCAGAAGCTTCCAATGTCCTGATTGGAGAAGTGGACTTTCTGGACAAGCCGTTTGTCTCCTTTGTACGCTTGGCTCAAGCCACGACTCTGGGAGGCCTCACTGAGGTCCCTGTTCCAACCCGGTAGGAATCGTTCCTGTCTCTAACATCACTCCAACAAATGTTTTGGGGTTATGATCCACTCTAAATTCTCCTTCATCAGGTTTCTCTTCATCCTGCTGGGTCCTCAAGGCAAAACTAAGTCCTATAATGAAATCGGCAGAGCCATTGCTACTCTGATGGTGGATGATGTAAGAGGCTAAGCACCAGCACCTATGGTGGTCAGGCATTCTTTGCAATCCAATTTGATTTACTGGTCTGACCTCAGCCTTTTGTCCGGATCAGCTATTCAGTGATGTTGCCTACAAAGCACGGGACCGAGATGACCTGATTGCAGGAGTTGACGAGTTCCTGGATGAGGTCATTGTCCTTCCTCCAGGGGAATGGGACCCCAAAATACGCATTGAACCTCCAAAGAAGGTCCCTTCAGCAGAAATGAGGCAAGTTCCCGGAGTATTGTTTCTATAACAATGTATTGAACCTCATAGGTTAAACGGTAGCATGTTCTTGTGAGGAAACTACCTGTTTTAGTCATTGTACGTATTGGACCTTTGCGTCGATTCCCATGATCTGTGGAGTTTATGCCGTGTAGTGTATGTATGCACAATTACCTTTTTGATGAGGCAAAGGAACATCTACATATTTACTATGGAGCAAAGTGGTTCTACTGTTGTGTTTAACTCTTGCAGTCTATCTTGTTATGTTTAACAGACTATTGTGTTGAATAAGATTTTACCAACTAATACTTTATTACAGGAAGTCAGTACTCAACCTAAACGAGTTGGGTCAGATGAACGGCTCAGCTGGTGGAGCCGCTGGTGGAGAAGATGATGAACTTCCCATTCAGCATGAATTGGGAGAGGAGCTAAAATTCACAGGGAGGTATGCAAAAGCTATAAAAAAATATGTTATTATGTGCCTTGAATGTCTGCAACACATAGCCAAACTAGAGATACTTAAACATGATAAAGCTAGAAAAAGTGCATTTAAGGCAAACCAACACAGTCCAAAAGATTTCCAAACATACTGCCAGGGTGCCTTGAGAAACAATGAAATAGAACATGAGCAGTGATTAAGTAACATCAATATGTTACACCGAGTAAGTTAAACCAAGTACAAACAGCATGACAGACATACATACAGGGCATCTGCAACTTTATTGTCCAGCCTTACAGCCTTATTCAGAATTGCTCAAATCGATGAAGCTTTTGCAGGTTGAGGAAAAAAATGCAATATCCTTAGATCGGCTCCATCATCTAGTGGGGGGTGGGGTGCTGTTGACTTTGTCCTGTGAAATGGGTCTGGCACCACAGTCTGTGGCCCTCGCTGGGGTGAGGCTCTGGAGGTCTCGAGGATGACCTCCGGTGGCTGCATGCAATGTTCTTGGGTGGGTCTGTGTTGGCAGACCCGGGTTACTGGCCTGGTAGTTGTGCTGCTCCGGGGTGGGTATGGGGGGGCTTTGGGTTCCTGGTGGTGTAGCACCCTTGAGCGCGAGTCCTGACAGGGCCTTGGGGGCTAGGGCTATGGTGAGTATGTTGCTAGAGTTCTGGGTCGATACGTGCTCCTGTGTCCAGTCCTACCCGGACACTTTGATGCGTTGGCAGGCATTGGGGCTTTTTAAGCAGGTGGGAAGTTGGGTTTTCAACATCTCTTTGCAGGTGCTCTCCCATTTAGGGAGTGCATTCTGCTGGTGGGAGTGTGGCGTGTGTGTGTGTGTTGGGGGGGGGGGGGGGATTCAGGCTTTTGTAAAACCTGGGATTTTCAAAAGCCCAGGTAGCGTTTCCCTGGGGGATTTCACCTTCTCTGGGCTTTACTTTCACAGGAAAAAGGTCCTGGTCTGAGGTATAACCACTCAAGAAGCCTGGGGCTTTGTTCAGTGGGTAAAGTTGTGCGCTGCAAGGCTAAACAGGGCACACTGACAGAAGACGTCAGAGTAGGAGACGAACTATCAGTACACTATCATGATAGACGATCGGTGTATATAACCTTATTTCATCATTATCAAACAGTTTTTGGTCTTATTTATAGGCACATAACGTGGCTAGTTACCTTTAAGGCAATAATTCATCTTCAACATGACAATGGCCCCTAAATACACAGCTAAGATTGAGAGCAATATTTGCATGACCTTGAGTGGACCAGCTAGAGTCTGCACTAAAATCCAATTTTGAACATCTCTGGGAAGATCTAAAAATGTCCAACTACCAAAACTGCCTTTCCAACTTGACTGTGGCAGAAAGGCGAGAAGAATGGGAGACAAGACCCAGATGTGCCAAGCTTGTAGAGACATGTCCAAGAAAACTCGAGGCTAACAACTGCTGCCAAAGGGGTGTTAGCAAAATATTGAGCGAATGATTAATACTCATATACATGTGATATTTTTGTTATGGGATTTTTTTGTCAGAAAAATACGCTGTCATCATGTGGTACAAACTCTGTACAAACTCTACAAAACAATTGAATAACTTGGATATACTGTAATGTCTAAAACAATATTAAAAACCAAAGTTATATCATAAACTGTAAGAAATTGCAGATGCACCAACTTATTCTGGAGCTCCAGGTTAATGCGAAAATATACAACAAAAGAGCATCTCAATGAATAGACTGCCCCATACTGCACTCGTGTTAAGTGTCTGGCAAACTTTGTCTTGTATATACAATGTTTTACAGATTTTGCGGTGGATTGTGGCTGGACATCAAAAGGAAGATCCCATTTTACTGTAGTGATATCTATGATGGCTTCCATATCCAATCCATCTCTGCAGTGCTCTTTATCTACCTGGGCTGCATTACCAATGCAATTACCTTTGGTGGACTGCTGGGAGATGCTACGGACAACTACCAGGTCTTCGAAAATATGGCAAAATGTCTAATTTACATTTAAGCTAACTTGCAGCTGTATATTTCACTAACTGTAGCATGTGTTCAAAGATCTATCCATCCCTCTTGTCTCATTCCTGTAGGGAGTGATGGAGAGTTTTCTTGGCACTGCTTTAGCAGGAACCATCTTCTGTTTGTTTGGTGGACAGCCTCTCATCATTCTCAGCTCAACTGGACCCATTCTCATCTTTGAAAAACTGCTTTACGAGTTCAGCAAGTGAGACAGAGGCTGAATAATACTTTGTTTCGTTCACTTGGTTTATTAGAATGTTATCTTGGGACCACATTGAAACATAAAGAAATACTGTAGGAGCTACATAAGGAAATAATTAAACAAACCAGAAGGCGAGTCTTCCTGTAGTTGTAGGATGCCCAAATTAAGAGAAAAACTCAACACACTTTTCTATTTTATCTAACCAAATCAAAATCTTTTGAAAAAGCAATGGAAAAAATATGATCTCATTAGAATCAGCACTTTTTTAGACATTAAATTTATAGCCAATTTGTTATCCTTCAAAATTATGTATGTATTTATTTTTCTTAAATTCAATTCATCAGCAAAATATCACGTCTGAAACTTTGTCTGCACCCAATGCGCTGGTGTGTCAAATTAGCGTAATTTCATTGGCTAAAAGCCACTCCACTTGGTCTAGTGCTAATTGCTTTGGCTAGAGTCACTAGAAGGTCAACACATTTGCAGGCCAATTTTTACTGCTGAATTTGTACAGGTAAAAGTTTGACTGGTAAATTTAATGCAAAAAAAGAAATTCCAGACAATTGCACCGGATAAAATTCAGCATTATAAATTCAATATTTATTTCTGCTTCTAATGAGACTCTGTTTCTACCATGCAAAGAGACTAGCAGTCTTGATGAAAAGATCATTTAGAAATAATCTCCCATCCAGAACCTACACAACGTTTTAGAGGATAAAGGAGAGGAAGAGCTAATTTAGAGGAGGGAATGGCCACTAATGGAATGAGGGTCTTGAATCATCGTTTACTGAAAAGTGTTTTATAAATAAACTAGCCTTGCCTTGCCTTGGCCTGTTGGAGGTACGGTGGGACAAAACTGCACACAGTCACAACCAAAGGCAAAGCAGGAGACTTTGGATGTCTACTTTTCAACAAAAACCTTTAACAACATAACTGAAGTGACTGTTTAGGATCACATGAGCTCATTTTATCTCTACAGCGCCGTCATAAACTGTTTGCTCCTTCACAGATTTATTTTGGTTTGCGGTGATTCCACACAAATTATTCAGATCATGAAACTATTTTTAATATCACACAAATATAACCTGAATAAATACTAAATTCAGTTTTAGATGATGATTTCATTTATTTAGAGGGGGAAGCTATCCAAGCTAGGATGGTCTAATGGGAAAAAAGAATTTCCCCTAAAGCTTAATTGGCTTTGCCACTTGACAGCAAGTTCTGACACCAAGAGTTTGTCAATGAGTGGTTAGCATCTCAGTGGAGGAATTTTGGCCCACTCTTATTTGCAGATTTATATAAATGTAGCTACACAGACAGGTTTCCAAGAATGAAAAGCCTATTTAAGGTTTCAATCAGATAAAAATCCAAATTAGGTGTGTCTCAGATCGTTGCTCTACTGGATAGAGTACCTGCATTTCCACGGCTGCAATGAAATCATCATTCGAAGAATGTTTTTTGTATTTACTCACGCTATCTTTATTTGACGTCACACTGCATTTAATGATCTGAAACATTTAACTGTGACAAGAAAAAAGCAAAACTAAGGGAGCAAATGGTTTTTCACAGCAGTCACAGGTTTATTGACCAACAAAGTTTAAAACCAACTCATGAAGTGGACTGCTCTCTACTGGATCTAAAACTTTATTTTAAAAGTCAGACACTCTATAGCTCAAAGGTGTTACACTCAATCTGTTGGTTGAAATCAGTCAATTTTTCCTTGATTGGCTCTGACCTGAGGTCGACTGCTCTAGTACCAATAATATATATTTTTTTTCTTCAGGAAAATCTTGATACTTAAAACTCAAAATTTTTGGTCTGTAAATGCATCAACATATGGCCTGTTCTTTGATGCACTTCGTTTTGAAATTAATAAAAATTAGACGATGGTTGGAGAAACGTGATACATTACTCGTGATCATGTCATAAACCTTTCTTTTCTGTTGGATATAAAATTACTAACTATCAAGGAACCAGCATCACTCTTTTTCCATCATGGTCAATATTCAGCACATTCAATTATTACAGTTTTGACCAAATAGTTTGAATGTATCAGGGGTTTCCAAAGTGCAGCCCAGGGGCTGTTTGCGGCGAGTACAGTGGATAGAAAGTCAGAACCTGATGTTGAGACATTAAATAAAATTGGAAGTCGATATTAGCCAAGTAAAAGCCTGATCAGTCTCTCTCTTGTGGAAGCCACATGTACTCCTGTAGTCGAGTAATTGATGTTGCTAAATAAGATCTTAAAGATAAGATGGAACATGCTCGCTGACAACCTTCCCCCTTTCGTTTGCTTTGAACGGCTGCCCTCACAGGAGCAACGGCATAGACTACATGGAGCTCCGTTTGTGGATCGGCCTACACTCGTGTCTGCAGTGCTTTTTGCTGGTCGTTTCAGATGCCAGCTACATCATCAAATACATGACCCGCTTCACAGAGGAGGGTTTCTCTAGCCTCATCTCCTTCATCTTTATCTCAGATGCCATTAAGAAGATGGTGGGTAACATGTTTGAAAATGTGTAGGTAGCCTCGTTATGAACACACAAACATTTCTTAGACATGGAAACAAGTGTTTTCCTCCCCACAGGTTTCAACCTTTAAGTATTACCCAATCAACCGGGGCTTCAAGCCAGATTATGTCACATCCTACAAGTGTGAATGCGTGGCTCCGGACCAGGGTAAGACTTCAAACCACCCATGTTTGGTTCTTTAGTTCAATCATGTGTTTTAAGAAGCTCTGCAAGAGGAATTTGAAGCAGGCCAAAATCTGATTCCAATTACGGTCAATGTGAACTAAAAGATGAATTTATCATCAGTCAAAACAGCTTGGATACTATACAGTGAAACACAGATGTTCATGAACTGCACAGAAAGACATATGATCTTTCTATTTTCACTGTCTGTCAATAAATCAGACCGTTCCTGTTTTAGGTCAGTTAGGATCACCAGAAGTATATCTTTTTTCTCTGTGCTAGAATAGTATAAGAGTTTCTTTAGATGGTGTTTTCAGAAATTTAATTTAACACAGAATGCTGCTAAGCCCTTAAACAATTCAGGACAGCCCATATGATGACATCATGAATTTTCTAAACTTCTGACAGGTTAATTAACATCATTTCACTTAAAAAGAGGCACACCTTAGGATGTATTCTAAGGCAACTCCTCAAACATACTGCTTCAGAAGTGGTGGCAGCATGATGTGAAGGTTTTACAAGGTGAAGGTTTTACAACAGAAAGGTCTGGTGCACTTCACAAAAGAGATGGCATCACGAGAAAAATAATATTATGTGGAAATACTGAAGCATCATCTTGACACATCATCCAGGAAGATGATGCTTGTGTACAAATGCGGGTTCCAAATGGACTTACAACCCAAATTTACCACTGGATTAGTGGTGATCCCAGTCCCAAAAATGTGTAAGCAGAGCTGTGAATGACTAAGGTGGCCTAAAAACCCAACCCAGCTACATCAATTCTGTCAGGAGAAATGGGCCAAAATACAGCAAACTATAGTAAGAATAGTCAATACTCACTCAAAGCTTTCAATAATCTGGCACTGTCTGACTGTCAACAGCGGGCCTAAGAAGAGCGAGAAATGGGTATGTGGGAGAAGCTTGATTGCGGTACATCAGAGAGGGAGGCTCGCAGGTGCAGTGAATAATGTTGATAACAATCGAGCAGAGGAGGTGTGATGGAAGACAGACAGCAGACATGGCAGAACCATCAAAACAAACTTCTAGATTCTGAATGAAAAAAAAAATTGATTTAATGTCAGACACTGAGAAGAGGGGGATATATGTGTTTTATACAGGGTTTGTAAAGTCCTGGCATCAATTTACACCAGCTTCAATTATAGGGAAAGAGATATTTAATATGATTGAGATTAAATCTTTGTTGTTTTTTTTTTACTCAGTATGTATCTTTTATGAATTGTCTTTTTTGCCTCATTCTTGGATGCGGTCTGAAAATGTGAGTAAGTTTCACACCTTAGCAACAAGGACTCTTTCAATCTGTTAATAAAACAAGATCAAACCATCTAAGCTGAAATAAATTCTGTTTTTCCTCTTCAGCGTCTGCTCTGGGTTTAAATGTTTCAGCTCCTATGTCAGATGATAACATGACTCTGTTGGTAAGTGACCAACGGCACAAACGTGTGACATTCGCATGACTTTTGCGTTATTTACTGTTTCCTATTTGTGAACACAAGTGGGTCTACTTTTTCATCTTAGATGTTTTCGGGGTTCCTTATCTGTGAATGATGTATTCTCGCAATTTTTTTTTAGCCAACAGTTAAAGAACGCTCCCAGAAGTCTCAATTCTAACCTTTTGTAAAACCACCGTATCATATTTTTCATATATCATATTTCACAGTATCATAATATTTCCACAAAAAGTCCAGATAAACATGATCTAAATGCTTTTTGTTAAATAGAGCAGCAGCTCACATTACCGCTAAAACAGCAAAATAATCATTATTACAGTTAGTGTGATCATATCTACAACATTTATTCATTGGTATTTTTATTTTGACACCGAGACCTAAATAAAAATATAGAACAATAGATTTAATAGCAATCCTCAATTAAATTTTAATTTTAGACCTCATTTGCCATTCTCCTCCGGATAGAGCAACACATGGAGAGCAAGCTGATAACAGCTTGATAATCAGTTTGGCTATCAGCTGGGAGAGGTGGCCTGTTGTCAGCTGCTTAACAGACAAGCTGCTCAGAGTTTGCTGACTGTAATTTGAAAACAGTTCTACCTAATAGGAGCGAATGGTGGTACTCCTTCAATCTCCATTCAGTGATTCCATGTGTTTGTTTGTTTTTTGTATATTTTGGCAACTGGAAAAAATGTCAAAGTGACCAAACTTGTGTTTTTGGTAAGCAGCTGACAATCAGTGTGCAGCAACAGCACTACAAAGCTCAATGATATGCACAAGGGGAAAAAAACCTTGTTCACGCTTTCCATGACATCTCATTAAAGAGACTTTAAACCATAATAATGGAACAGAATTAAGTTTTAGACTTTTTATAGACATATCCAGCAATAACAACTTTTGATTGACCTCTTGTTTTTTTAATCTTAACTTGTTGTTGTGGTTTTTTGTCTTAAAGACCCATAAAATTTATTTCTTTTTTATTCAAGCCTTGAAAAAATTACCCTGAAATAAAACACTTTAAAACTGAAAGAGGGTCTACAACATTTAGAAATCTTTTATTGGGCTAGTTAGGTACTGCCAATCCATTACCAAACAAGCGCATTGCATAAATGGGGAAAAGCTTCTATCCTCTACGTGATATTCATTCATACCGTTACAGTTAGTTTTGCTACATCACGACATGAAGTCAGGTCAGAAATGTAGATTTCCAAGATGGGCCTTTATATTGAGCACTGAAGGTGATTCAGAGTTGACTCACAGACAGAGGCCTTGTAGTGTTTTTGTTCTGTACTAGTTTTTTCTTCTGTTATCGCTTGTGTTCTTTTCTGTCTTCTGTTTGCCTCTTTCCCCAAACCGCTGCCCTCCCCTTGGTTTCCTCTGAATCCTTCATCCTCCCCAACCTGTGCCTCTGTCCTTTTGTCCTGCTCTCCTTCTCGGCTCCTAGTTTAACCTGACAGATCTGGACTGGAGTCAGCTGAGTAAGAAAGAATGTGTGAAGTACGGTGGTACGTTGGTGGGGAGCTCCTGTAAGTATGTTCCTGACCTGGCCCTAATGTCCTTCATCCTCTTCGTCGGCACCTACTCCATGACTGTTTCACTGAAAAAGTTCAAGTTCAGTCGCTACTTCCCTACAAAGGTAAGACCTGCTTCAGGGATTGTAGTTGGTTAAAATATTCCCTGCTTTTCCCGCTTGAATGCTCACAGAAGCCCTTCAGTTGAATAAAACGTACCCGCATGAGAAATGCTGCAATCCTGGAAACATTTTAGGAAACATTTTGGAAACAAGGATAAAGCTTGTGGTATTCTATTACAGATCTTAACTTTGTCTTAGTATTCATTTACATTGATCTTTTTAATTAGTGCAATGGGTATAAAAGCTGTACACACCCTTCTATAAATATCAGGATTTGGTGGTTTAAGTAAGAGCATGATAAATCATTTTCAAACATTGTCTACGTTTCTTCCAACAAACATCCTACTTCCAAGTAATTTATCCCTTTTTACAATGGTGGACTTTCAGTCAGGATTTAAAGGAGCGTATAAATTCAGCAGGACACATTCTGTACCAAGTGATGTCTTCTTTCTGAGTCTACTTTCAGCCTCTGTGAAGCTTGATTCCCTCTGTGCTAGTTTAGACCTTGGCTGCTATAGGAGCATCTGGCCAGGGAATTTAGCATCCCGTTATGGTTAGAGAGGTCGAGCAGCTTGGTCACTGGGTGACAAACCGATTACAAAGTTAAAAGTATGTAAAATCTTCACCTGTGAACTTTGTAGAATAAAATGCCTTTTGGTCCTTTGTAAACTCACTAAACTATAGGATGCAAATAAGCTATTGTCGGGAAAATCCTGGAAAGAGAGCTGAGCTTTATTATCATTGATAGCAAGGGTAAAAGACTGAATGCTGAAGCTTTATCACAGTGTCAGGTTTAGGGTGCCCATTAAAGTGTAAACAGGTTATTTTAGCTTTATGCACTTTACATTTTCTCCCACAGATTTGTTTGTACTGCATATGGTAAATGGACAGAATTTACACAGTGCTGTTCTAGACTAGACTAGACTCGCTTCACAAATTCCCCCAACTGCACTTATTAACGTGCAGACACACTGACACGCAGATCAGTAGGCAAATTGAGATTAATGCCTTCCGATTGCTTCTCTACCCACTGAGCCACACCCATATGTCACATTAAAATTACATTTATTTATTTTTTTTAGAAATAATTGATTAGGGTTTTATTCTTCACATGTCTAATCTTCAACAGGGGCATGCACACCTTTTTGCATTGTTTGTCAAAAAGAAAGAAAATCATTTACATTTCAGACATCAGGATGAGCTTAGAAAAATAAAATACCAACAGCTTTGTATTTTAAAGAACCAGGTCACTATTTAGAGTTAAACTGTTCCTTGTTGTCCAATACCCCCACCCACAAGCACCCCATATACTGCAATGTCTTCCTTGTTCCCTTATCCCATGTTCTCCCTGCATGCACTCTAGCTCCGTTGCCTGATAAGTGATTTTGCCATCATCATCTCCATCATGGTTTTCTGTGGTTTGGACTGTCTTCTGGAGCTGAATACCCCCAAACTGCTCGTACCGACCGAGATAAAGGTCCAATGTTCCCTTTAAGCAGTTCAGCCTCCGTGGTCCTTTGTCTTTGTGAATGCTGGTTGCATGTCTTTCCCTAATAATGAATGATTTGTAGAACTCTAATTAGTAGCTTTCACTTAAATGTGTTTTATAAGAGGACTCGCACAGAGTGTACCACTTATTTCTCTTTTCTGTCTGAATTCTCACCTACCCACATTTTCTGGGCACATATCGCCCCTCCTCAATGTTACCCATGTCACTTATCCGTGTTTGTCTTCCTCCTGCCCTGGTCTGTATGTTTGTGTGTTCTCATGCTGGTGGACTTGTAGATGAGGAAGCTCATCAGTGATTTTTCCATCTTCATGTCAATCATGTCCTTTGTGGGTCTGGATATGTTGATGGGTTTAGACACACCCAAACTAATCGTTCCAACCGAGTTCAAGGTATTTATTTCTCGTTAAAAATATGAATTGGATTATGCGCATGTTTGTACAATGTAGTATTTTTGTGTTTACATACTTAATAAGGTGGAAGGTCTGATGCTTGACGCACTTTAAAAAAAGATTTGTTCAACTTGTAGGGTTTTGTCATCTAGGACTTTAGAATTTTCCACTCTAATAAAATAAAATAATAAGTTCTTTGAAGCATAAAACACTGATCAATACCCTTTTAGATGTCTTTAGTGCAGAAAAAGAACAGTTGTAAAGCAGCCTTGATGGCACTAGTGGTGGTATAACAAGGCGAGAAACGCTTTACAGACGGCGTCAGCCTCACTTGACAGTCACAGGGCTCACATTTTGGGTTTGCATGAGACCATGTTGCTGTATTGTACCAGGCGTGTGGAACTAACACATGCCACAGAGATCCGCTTTTGAATTTCCTAAACTGGATTTTATTTTGGAAGCCAAATTGTCTGATCCAAACATCAGGCCTTTACACAATGTAACACCTAGCACACTCTGTCAAGTGCTAGTGATGCTGTCTGATAGGTCTATTGACCTATTGGGTCAGTTGACCTTAACTTGTAGTTTTGACTAACTGTTTAATATTCTGGCAAATACCTGGAAAACACTACTCAACATGTGAAGCTACCACCTGTGACCTCTCATTCCTGTTCTGGGTGTATCATCTAATGATTCAAATTAATAACACCAATCACTGGTCTGCGTGTGTCCCTAATATGTTTCATTAAAGGGTAATTTGGGCTTCGTCAGTGAGTGTAGCTTTAATTCTTGCTGTTTTTTTTACTGTAAGAATGCACATAATTCAATCCTGCTCACAATTATCCTATCTTTACATTATAATACATTTACCTTATATTAATGCTACCTAGGTTCTAACCATATATTTAGATACACTGTCTAAAAAGATACATAGCATGTATTCCTCCTTGTCTGACATTAAATCAGACAATTTTTTTTTTCCTTTAGGTCAATTAGGATTACCAGAGCTATTTCTATTTGCTAATTGCTAGACCCTTTCTCTGCTTTCTTCAAAGTCAGAAGTTTACATACTGTAAGCTCAGGTACTATGCAGTTATACAGTTTGGGAAAACCCAGAAAACGGCTGTGTGAGCTTCTAATACCTCTGGATGTATGTTAAAGCAACACCTAGCATAGCTATCATAGTGTTCAGAGAGGAGACAGGTTCTGTGTTCCTGAGATAGATGAGTCTATGTGTTAAAGGTGTGCATCAATTAAAGATTCAAAGCTAATACCTCGTGAAGATACTGGGGGAGGAGTGTGATTCGGACAAAAGCCTTGGACAGACATGGTCTGAAAGGCCACTCATTGACAAGAATAAGTCAGTGGTCTTACAGAAGCATAAAAAGTTTGCAAATGACAAAGGCCCTATTTTGTGGGGAGATGTCCTGTTTGAGAATGATTTGAAGTGCCGCCATAATGATCACTGCAACATTAGTTGGCAGCATTGTGTTGTGTTAAGTGGAGACTGGAGCGTTTCACAAAACAGATGCCACCATGAGGAAATTATGCTATGTGGAAATGCCAGGAAGTTAAAGCTTGAAAAGAAATAGTTCTACCAAATGGTTAATAACCCCAAGTATCAGACCAAACTATTTAGTAAGTAGCTGAAGTAAAACAAAGTCCTTGTTTTATAAAAGCCATCAAAAAGCTCCGATCTGAGTCACAAAGAAAATTAGTGGGCAGATCTGAGAAGGTATGTGTGAGCAAGCTGCTTACAAACCTGACCCAGTTGCATAAGTTCTGTAGGGACAAATGGGCCAAAAGTCTTGCAAATTATTGTGAGCCAAAACAACTGATACAAATCCTAGTTTAAAAGGCAATTCTATCAAACACTGAGGAAACATATGTAAACTTCTGAATCTGAATTCTGACTTTTGTTTAGTCTGATTTTTTTGTCTTGCAGCAAAAGAAAAATGATTGTGTATGTAAATACTTAGTTTCAGCTGTGTACTATCTGCTTATATCTTATGTGTATTCACCTTTCATTATTTGATGTATTTGTGCGCCACAGCCTACACGTTCTGACCGTGGTTGGTTCGTGCTTCCATTTGGTAAAAACCCCTGGTGGTGGTACTTGGCCAGCTCTGTTCCAGCGCTCCTTGTCACCATCCTGATCTTCATGGACCAGCAGATCAGCGCAGTCATCGTCAACCGCAAGGAAAACAAGCTGAAGGTTTGAAAACGCCACACTCCTAAGCCTCAAAGCGAGCATGGTATTTCCGCTGTGAAAGACACAAATAGCATGATTGCTTTCTTCCGACCTTGTTGCGCTTTTATGACCAACGTAACGTGGAATCAAAGCAGACACAACCTGAAAAAGAGGAGCTTAGTGGATGCAGGTTGTGAGGCCGAGCAAACAAAGGTGAACAGAGTCCAACTGTGCCCCAAAAGTCCTTTGTAATTGTGCCAACAAAATATACTGAAGGATTTGGGCTGGCACCGAGGTCAGCTGACATGTTAGATGTGAGCTCACCTGGTAAACATGGCTTCTCCGAATTACTGTAAGTGTGAAAATTTGTTTACAACAAATCCTTTCTCTTCAGCATCTTTTCTTCACATGCCTGATAATAACCAACCAATGCCTTTATGTGACTAGCTTTATTTATTTAATTTTTGTAGACACAATGAAGGGGTATGAAATGAAATGACTGCACTCCTGCTTTATTTATTTATTTATTTGTATATGAATATTAGGTTAGGTTAATATTCCCAATCAATATATAACTGTGAGTAAAACTACCAAAAATTTCCTTTGTTGTGAACAGAGAGAAAATCAGTGACTACTAAGAACCTGCAAAACACTAACTTGGAGTAAAAGAGCAATCCTAACACTGACTAATATAAAAAAGCAAAATTGGAAACGCTTGCACACTGTTTGGACTGCATGAAATGGTAATGAGACTGTTCATTAAATTAAAAAAAATAAACTAAATACTCAAAGAAGCTTAACTTTTCTCTGTGTGTCGAGTTTCCTGGGGTCATGCATAAGCTTCAGCTAAAACCTGATCTACTCCAGTCCTGCAGCTGAATGTTTGCTTGGGAAAAATGGGGAAAACAACATGTGATGCATTTTAAAAGGGTTAGACTTGGATCACAACTTTGCATAGCTTTGCTTTAGCATGACATCTAGTGGCCGTTCAAAATAAACACACAACTACACCATTTCATTCATTTAGAAGAGCAGTAAAAGCCAGATATTATGTGCACCATTAAGTTGATTATCTTTGTCTTGTGAACTCCCTTTATTTGTATGCTACTGCAGAAAGGCTGTGGGTACCACTTGGACCTGTTCTGGGTGGGTGTGCTGATGGCTCTGTGTTCCTTCATGGGTTTGCCCTGGTATGTTGCTGCCACCGTTATCTCCATCGCCCACATCGACTCTCTGAAGATGGAGAGCGAATGCAGCGCCCCTGGAGAACAGCCACAGTTCCTTGGAGTCAGGTAAATATATCCTGATGATGTCACAAAAAAAGTCCCAATTCTATGAATGATCCTGGTGAAAATGACTGATAAAGTTCTTTCTGAGATTGTATGTACAATTTGTACATTTCATCCCAAAACTCTGTAGTTGCAGTGTCCTAAAAATGTAAGTGAATGTTTTTGTATCCGATGGCATTTCACGACTATTGGGTCATTTCTAGAGAGCAACGGCTGACTGGCATCCTGGTGTTTGTGCTGACTGGACTCTCAGTTTTCCTCGCTCCTGTCCTTCAGGTCAGTGGAAAGATGGAAAAAGCTTGCTACCATCATGACATCACTTCTTTTTCTTTGACACTTTATTGCGATGCCCTTCTTTATAGTACATCCCAATGCCAGTCCTCTACGGAGTCTTCCTTTACATGGGTGTGGCATCACTTAGTGGTATCCAGGTATGTTAAAAAGTTAGATGTTTTACTGTATGGCAATTACAACATGCTTCTCAGCTTCAACCTTTTTACAGGTACATGTGAAAAAATACATTCAAATATAGGTGCTGTGTACTTATGTTGCCCGACTGAATTAAGAAGCATAAATATGTACCGCTATATGAGAACTTAACTAATGTCTATGTTACTGTTTCAAAGATACTAAAAAAATATTTATTATTTTGCGGTGTAATAAATAACACCACAGGTCTCTTACATTTGGAGGTTATGAAATCATTCGTATTATATATCCTTAAAAATTAAAAGAAAACATGGAAAATCTATTAAACATATATGTTGTTTGTAAAAAATAAGGTATTGAAGGCAAATTGCATTTTTTATTGTTTCAAAAATGTTAAAACTATACCTGTTTCACTATTAATTTGATAACTTCATGTCTGTATGCTTGAACACATCTGGAAGCTGTTTTATGAATGGCAGTTCATCAGAGTTAGGGGGCGGGGCCAACACAGCTCTTGTCAATATAATTGGTCTAAAGTTGACTTATAGTAGGTCAACCAGTCTAATGCTAGGTCTTATTTGAAAAGCAGGAGAGACCACTCAAAATTTCCCATGAAATAAATAAATACTGACATGTTTATTTATGGGTTTAAAAATATCAACATTGCATTTTAAAAGTCATCTATGTGATGCATCCTTTTAACATTTTGGATAGGTCTATGGGCTATACCAAACATGCTTAAGTCATTTGAAGTCTCTTTTGGGCTCAGTGCTGCTGAGATGAGTTAGCTGGAAAACTAATTGCTGTTTAGTTACTAAAAAAAATCTCTATCTTAATATCTAAGATATTGATTAGTAATAATCTGTTAATAGAACCCAAAAATTGGGAGCTATCCAGAGTAGTGTTTAATCAGATTGCATTGTGGAAGTCTGTCTGAATGTAGAAATGTGACAAATTACAACATGTAGAAAACGTGTTGATCAAGAGAAAAATATAAAATTAACTTTAAAAGTTATAGAAATGTCTTGACATAAATGTCCATTCTAAAAATGTGAGTCATAGAAAAGCAAAACTAAGTCTGTAAATCCTCCATTATTTCTAAATGTAGATATACGATAATTTAGCCACATACTCTGCATCTTTATTTTGCAGTTCTGGGAACGTATAAAGTTGTATCTGATGCCACCCAAACACCAGCCAGACTTTTCCTTCCTGCGCCACGTCCCCCTGAGACGCGTCCATCTTTTCACACTCGTTCAGATTGTCTGTCTGGCTGTCCTCTGGATCCTCAAATCCACCTTCCTGGCCATAATCTTCCCAGTAATGGTGAGTTGTTTTATATCTTTTATGTCTGCCTGACTGCGTTGTTTTTCAACTTTCAAGTTTCCACGTTTTTTTTTGTTTTTTTTTAAGTTCAGTCAGTTGAGTTGCATGACTAAAGATATAGGGCATTACGCATTCAAATGTGGAAACAAGGTGTCAATAACAGGGGAGTCAAATGTCAATGCATACTTCACTGTATTCACTTATAATGCCTCAAGATATCCTGGTGTGTTTACACAACTAAAAAACTAGCAATATAATTAACCAAAATAAAAAATATATTTAAGTTATTCAGAGAAGTCATTTACCTTTTGAATCCATTGCAAGTTGACCCAACCACGGGAAACCATTTCAGCTTTTTTTCAAACATCCTAACCAGATTTTCCTAAACATTTTCCAGATTTATAAATGCTAGAAGGACTTTCAATTATAGACACCTTCATAAGCTAGTAAGATAAATAGTCTTACTGGTAACACATTTTTGGCAAGTACTACTTTTACCTAAGAAGTTGAAGCAGCAGCTACAACAGTTAGCCAACAGTTAGCTAACTTCATTACTACATCAAAAGCCCCAACTAGTTTACCTTTTAACACATCAATAGACCACTGGACTAAACTAGTAATTGACCATGTTCTGCTATATAATGAGTGAATCTCAAAGTCATCATCAGTTCAACAAAACTGACAAGTTAACTGACAGTGCAGCTAAAGAAGTACAACACGTTTTTGGGTACACCAACAGACCTGGCATAAGAAGTGACTTACTGAAGTACTGCCATCTGTTCTCTTCTTTGTTTGTCTTTCCGCCGTGAGTAGATCCTGGGCCTGATGGTTGTACGAAAGCTGCTGGACCTGATGTTTTCACAACACGACTTGGCCTGGCTGGATGACATCCTGCCAGACAAAGACAAGAAGAAGAAAGAGGACGAGAAGAAGAAACGGAAAGAGAGAAAGACAGTGGAGCCGGAGAGCGACGAGGAGGTGAGAAAAGGGTGGTGTTCTGAGCCAGGGAGCAGACATTATGGCGATGCCTCTCTGATAAATGCACTCTTACTCTAATGTCAAAAATCGTGAGTCTGTTTTCTTGAAATTGGGAGTGGATTCTCGTGTGTTTCTCCATCTGCTGCAGGTGTGTTGCTTCTGTTTTTGTTTTCTGACTAATACTGTATGTTTCTCCTCTCTTTCCCACAGTGTTGCTGAAAAGGCACTGTATAACACTTACTACAGTCTTCTTGTCTGTCCATCCTAATCTTAGAGATCTTCTCTCCTCCTTCCACATTTTCCTGCACTGTAGAAACAATCTGTTTGCCTATTCCTGCCCATTTTGTCTTTACTTCAATTTAGAGGAGGCTTCAGTACTCTGTATTTTGTTACTGTTGATGTAGCTCGCAAACTTGGATTACTTGAATAGAAATACGTTTGAAGAGATTAATTAAAAGGCTCAAACCTGCTTTTGTCTATGAACAAAAGGCCTACAGTTACAGGTAAAGATGTACAATTACAATATCTTCTAAATACTTTGACCCTTTTATTTGAAGTAAATATGTCATAATTTCTAATAAATCACTTTTGATTGTAAAAATCCACACATGTTGAGTATTTGGTGCAACATTTGTGACTGAAATGAATGTTCTGACACACAAATAACAAAGATTAAATTCTTTGACAGTAACAGAAACATGGAGTGTATCTGGCTCTTCTCTTAGGAAGGAAAAGTCAGTGACAGGTTTTTGTTTTTAACCTGGACCCTGTATTTCTTTGCATTTGGGGGAGCTGAAAAAAAATCTTTGTGACCAGATCATCTCTGAGATTAAACATGATAACTTCTTAAAATGGTTCATGCAAGAAAGAGTTTATATACACACATACAAAAGTATCCATACTTCTTGATGTTTTATATTTTTCATTTTCTCACAAACTTCAATCTGTCTTATTGGGATTTTTACTTGAGGGAGCAGCAGAAAGTCTTAAATGATTGTGAAGTGAAAGAAAAGTTATGTCTTGGGAGGTTTACCTCTTTCCATGTTCAGATGCAGGATTAAACAGAGCTCTTTGAGATGTTCAAAACCTGCAATCTTGTTTTGTAGCCTAATTCTGCTTCAATATATATGTGACCTTTGCCCTGTGTTCCTTGGTCTGATGCTGTTAGTCCCAACATCACAACATATATAGAAGTTAAAGGGAGACGGAAACATTTCCAACACACTGTATTGGCCTGAAAGAAGTGGAAAATATATGGCCACCTATTAGGATTGTGAACAAGATCTACAGTATATTGAACTGTTTCTCGGCACTCTTGTTTGCGAAGAGTTACAGTATTGTCAGTGAGCAACCCATGCACGAATAGCTGTTCATTTATTAAAAAATTACCATTAAAAACATAGTTTTGAGGACTTGGGATTTTTAAAATGGTGTAAAAAAAAACGTAGACAGTTTAGTTGCCACTAATTACGGCAGGAAAAGGTTTGAGAAGTCATAAATTCGTGGGACTTGGATGTATGAGGTCGGGTGGTTCTCAACTGGCGCCTGCTCTGTCGTTGTGCCTCCACCTACACGTTCCTGTGGGTCAGGTCCCATTTGGTCATCATAATAGCACAGACAACACAAGCAAAATGCAGGTTTCGGATCCTGCATGGCCGCATTTTACTGTTAATTTACAGTCACACCAAAAAGTAGAACCCTTTTTTAATTTTGAGGGTATTCAGTATTTTGTAATGTCTTGGTTATTTTTGAGCCATATTTCAGTTTCCCCAAATCCCTCAATTTTGGTTTCCTCTACCTTTTAATTAAGATCTGCCCTGTGGTTTTGTGCTCTTAAAGTTAGATTGAAATAATATTAATACTGGTAAAGACCAGGGGCCTCATTTATATATCTTTGCGTATAATCCATTCTAAAGGTGTACATATGCCAAAGAAAATAAATCAAATTTATAAAACCATGCACACTCAAGTTTCGCTTTTACATCACAGCTGTACCTGAACATTTGTGTACCAGCTTCCTCCTCACGTTCTGCCCCAGATTCAGCCATAGATTGTCAATGCCAAAAACCTCATAAATGGTAAATGCATATTGAAAATGGGTCAGCAGATCTTTTTTTCATGGTCAAATGGCAACCATGGAGAAAAAGCAAGGAAACTTTAAAACTTTTCTCTCAGAGGAGTTTATTAAAGGTGTAAATCAGAGGTAAAAGCACAGATGTCCACATTAAAAGAGCTTCTTAAAAAGTCATCGTGATCACTCTTTCAAACGTGGGTTACAGCCTCACAGAGGCTCTGTGTTAAAACTCCTCTGAGGTTGTGAGTTCAGATCGACATCGCTGGGTGCTTCTCATAATGTTGACCTGAGCGTCAGAGGCTGTAATCTGACGTTAGAACCTGTGATCATGTAATGTTCTGTTGTAGTTTTGGTTATTTTCAGTTAGTCGACTTTTCTGTTTTAGGATTTATTTCTGTGTTGTGTTGTTTTGTATTGGATTTATCCTTAACCGGTATTAGTCTTTATTTCAGCTAGTGTTTGTCCAGTCTTTGTCTTGCTTTTTACCTTAGGTTTAGTCAGTGTGCTCCGTTTATTATTTCCACCTGTGTTGGTTAATTAGTCCCGCCCTGCTCTTTTGTTCCGTTCATCTATTTAAGCCCGCTTTAGTTTTTGGTTTGTTGTCAGGACGTCTCGTGTTATCCCCATGTCCAAGTTCCCCGGTAAGAGTACTTCTCCTTGTCTGTTTTTGTTTAGCCTGCCTGTCCGTTTGCCCGTTTAACCTTCGGTTCGTCTGCTTTTGGAGTCTGCCTTGTTTTGTTGCCTGAAGCCACTTCTTTTGTCCCCTGAACCTTTTTGTTAATAAACCCCTTTTTCAAGCCACAGCTCTGTGTCCGGCTAACATTTGGGTTCTCCTTATACAAATCATTACATTACGTCCTGACCACCATGAACCCAAAGCCGACACGTTATCTCCTTTCTGGAGGAGCTAAGCTCACTCAGCCCGGCGCACCACTAACCTCCCACTCTCAAAGCTGTTCTTCACTGGACTTACCCTGTCAGTCCGCCTCATCGCCGTTCATCCCGGATCCGAACCTTTTTCTGGAGGTCGACGCCGAGATGATCTGGGAGCTCCGTCCCGACTTATCCCCTGAGTCGGTCCCGTTTCCTCCTCCTGACGCGGAGGCGAATGAATCTTCGCGGGCAGTTCTGTCCCGTCGGGAGGAACCGGCATCCCCGCTAGGCCCGCCGTCTCGCCGCCGAAGGAGGAAGCGCTCGTCTGCCGGCCCCCCATCCAGCAATGGCGGGCAGCCGCCCGATGAGTCAGTCCGGCCTCACCCGGCTGCCGAGTCCCTGGCTCGACCCACTTCCGGTCCAGCAGACAGGAGTTCCTCGCTTCCCGGAGTTGAGAGGCCTACAGCTCCCCCTGCTGGCGTCCGTGACTCGGAGTATCTGACACTGGAGAATAAAATAAGAACTTTTGCCCCCATCATCAAACGTCTCAGGGAGGCTCTACTAATTCATTATTCACAGGAGTTGGAGAAAAAATTAAAGGAGGTTGAGGGACATTACAGGTCAGCCCTCCGGTCATTTTACAGCCGACCAAAGTCTGTCCCCGAGGGTCTGGAAGACGCCTCGGCCCCTGAGACTGTCCCCGAGGGTCTGGAAGACGCCTCGGCCCCTGAGTCTGTCCCCGAGGGTCTGGAAGACGCCTCGGCCCCTGACTCAGCCCCCGAGGGTCTGGAAGACGCCTCGGCCCCTGACTCAGCCCCCGAGGGTCCGGCGGACGTCTCGGTCCCTGAACCTGTTCCCCAGGGCCAGGACGGGGCTCTGGAGGATCTGCCTCTGCCCAAGTCTCCAGAGGGGATTCTGGAGGACCCGCCTCTGCTCAAGTCTCGTGACGCGTCGATCCAGGAGGGTCCGTCGCAGACGTCCGACGTGGGAACCCAGAGGGGTCCGTCGCAGACGTCCGACGTGGGAACCCAGAGGGGTCCGTCGCAGACGTCCGACGTGGGAACCCAGAGGGGTCCGTCGCAGACGTCCGACGTGGGAACCCAGGGGGGTCCGTCGCTGACGTCCGACGTGGGAACCCAGGGGGGTCCGTCGCTGACGTCCGACGTGGGAACTCAGGGGGGTCCGTCGTTGACGTCCGACGTGGGAACCCAGGGGGGTCCGTCGCAGACATCCGACGTGGGAACCCAGGGGGGTCCGGCGCTGACGTGCGACGTTGGAACCCAGAGTGGTCCATCGCGGACCTGCGACGTTGGAACCCAGGGGGATCCTTCGCTCTTCGGTCATCCAGGACCTCAGAAGGGGATGCAACAACCGGGACCCCCTGGAGACCTAGAGCCTCATGGTGTTCGTTACAAGTCCAGACCCCAGATAGCCCTCATGGACAGTCAGCTCTGGGAGAGACTTTATTGGACGTCTCTTTCTGAGACCCTCCAGGAGTTGATTCTGAGACTCCTGGTGGCTAAGGGTCTGACTTTGGTGCCTGAAGCCTGTAGCCCGGGGTCTCCTGGAACCTGCAGCCCGGGGTCTCCTGAAGCCTGCAGCCCTGTGGCCTCTGTAGTCTGTAGCCCGGTGGCCTCTGTAGTCTGTAGTCCTGTGGCCACCTCAGCAGCCTGTAGCCAGGCTCACACCTCAGCAGCCTGTAGCCAGGCCCCCACTTTAGCAGCCTGTAGCCAGGCCCCCACGTTAGCTGCCTGTAGCCAGGCTCCCACCTTAGCAGCCTGTAGCCAGGCTCCCACCTTAGCAGCCTGTAGCCAGGCTCCCACCTCAGCAGCCTGTAGCCAGGCTCCCACTTTAGCAGCCTGTAGCCAGGCCCCCACGTTAGCTGCCTGTAGCCAGGCTCCCACGTTAGCTGCCTGTAGCCAGGCATTCCCTTCAGTCGCCTGTAGCCAGGCTCCCCTTTCAGTCGCCTGTAGTCAGGCTCCCCCTTCAGTCGCCTGTAGCCAGGCTTCCCCTTCAGTCGCCTGTAGCCAGGCTTCCCCTTCAGTCGCCTGTAGCCAGGCTTCCCCTTCAGTCGCCTGTAGCCAGGCTTCCCCTTCAGTCGCCTGTAGCCAGGCTTCCCCTCCAGTCGCCTGTAGCCAGGCTTCCCCTCCAGTCGCCTGTAGCCAGGCTTCCCCTCCAGTCGCCTGTAGCCAGGCTTCCCCTCCAGTCGCCTGTAGCCAGGCTTCCCCTCCAGTCGCCTGTAGCCAGGCTTCCCCTTCAGTCGCCTGTAGCCAGGCTCCTTCGTCGGTCGCCTGTCGCCAGGCTCTTTCCTCCATCGCCTGTAGTCAGGCTCCTTCGTCTGTCGCCTGTAGTCAGGCTCCTTCGTCTGTCGCCTGTAGTCAGGCTCCTTCGTCTGTCGCCTGTAGTCAGGCTCCTTCGTCTGTCGCCTGTAGTCAGGCTCCTTCGTCTGTCGCCTGTAGTCAGGCTCCTTCGTCTGTCGCCTGTAGTCAGGCTCCCCCTTCGGTCGCCTGTAGTCAGGCTCCTTCGTCTGTCGCCTGTAGTCAGGCTCCTTCGTCTGTCGCCTGTAGTCAGGCTCCTTCGTCTGTCGCCTGTAGTCAGGCTCCTTCGTCGGTCGCCTGTAGTCAGGCTCCCCCTTCGGTCGCCTGTAGTCAGGCTCCCCCTTCGGTCGCCTGTAGTCAGGCTCCCCCTTCGGTCGCCTGTAGCCAGGCTCCTTCGCCCGTCGCCTGTAACCAGGCTCCTTCGTCCGTCGCCTGTAGCCAGGCTCCTTTTTCAGTCGCCTGTAGCCAGGCTCCCGCACCGGGAACCAGTGACCAGGCGCCGCCGCCTGTAGTCGCTAACCAGGTGCCGCCGTCTGTAGCCACTAACCAGGCGCCGCCGCCTGTAGCCACTAACCAGGCGCCGCCGCCTGTAGCCACTAACCAGGCGCCGCCGCCTGTAGCCACTAACCAGGCGCCGCCGCCTGCAGTCATTAACACGGCGCCGCCGCCGGTAGCCACTAACACGGCGCCGCCTCCCGTAGTCTTTAGTCTGGCGCCTCTTTCAGCCTGTAGTTCGGCGCCCTCCTCAGCCTATAGTCCGGTGCCTTCCGCATCCTTTAGTTTGACGCCTTCCCTACCCTGTAGTCCGGCGCCGGATTCTGTCTTCTCTCTCTCCAGACCTCGCCGCCGGCCTCCTAGATTCCTGCTCCGCCGCCGGCCTCCTAGATTCTTGCTCCGCCGCCGGTCTCCGAGGTTCCTGCTCCGTAGACGGCCTCCTGGACGTCCGCCGGAGAGCCTAGCATGCCGGGGCCGTCCGCCAGAGAACCTGTCACGCCGGGGTCGTCCGCTAGAGAACCTGTCACGCCGGGGCAGTCCGCCGGAGAACCTGCCACGTCTGGGCCGTCCGCCGGGGCAGTCCGCCGGAGAACCTGCCACGTCTGGGCCGTCCGCCGGGACGACCGCCGGAGAACCTGTCACGTCTGGGCCGTCCGCCGGGACGGCCGCCGGAGAACCTGTCACGTCTGGGCCGTCCGCCGGGACGACCGCCGGAGAACCTGTCACGTCTGGGCCGTCCGCCGGGACGTCCACCGGAGAACCTGTCACGCCGGGGACGTCCGCCGGAGAGCCTGTCACGCCGGGGCCGGCCGCCGGAGAGCCTCTCACGCAGGGGCCCCCCGCCGGGAAGACCGCCAGACTTCCTGATTCGCTGGGGTCGTCCGCCGGGAAGACCGCCGGACTCTCTGTTGGGGGAACTGTTTTGGAGATTTTCTGTTAGTTTGGATTCGCCCGATGTGGGTTGTTTTCTGTTTTGGACTCTTGTTTTGGTTGTTTTGTCTTTTTTTTTTCTGACCCTCCTGCCTGTAGCCCCCTCCACCCGCCCGGTCAGACTTTTATTTAGTTTCTTTGTAGAGACGTAAGGGCGTCTAGAATCCGCCCTTGAGGGGGGGGCTCTGTAATGTTCTGTTGTGGTTTTGGTTATTTTCAGTTAGTCGACTTTTCTGTTTTAGGATTTATTTCTGTGTTGTGTTGTTTTGTATTGGATTTATCCTTAACCGGTATTAGTCTTTATTTCAGCTAGAGTTTGTCCAGTCTTTGTCTTGCTTTTTACCTTAGGTTTAGTCAGTGTGCTCCGTTTATTATTTCCACCTGTGTTGGTTAATTAGTCCCGCCCTGCTCTTTTGTTCCGTTCATCTATTTAAGCCCGCTTTAGTTTTTGGTTTGTTGTCAGGATGTCTCGTGTTATCCCCATGTCCAAGTTCCCCGGTAAGAGTACTTCTCCTTGTCTGTTTTTGTTTAGCCTGCCTGTCCGTTTGCCCGTTTAACCTTCGGTTCGTCTGCTTTTGGAGTCTGCCTTGTTTTGTTGCCTGAAGCCACTTCTTTTGTCCCCTGAACCTTTTTGTTAATAAACCCCTTTTTCAAGCCACAGCTCTGTGTCCGGCTAACATTTGGGTTCTCCTTATACAATTCATTACAGATCAAGTTTACATTTTAGCAAGTTCTTTTAATGTTGGCAACATAAGTGCTTTTAATCCTGATTTACACAATAATAAATTCCTCCCTGGGCATTTGTTTTTTCAGTTTCTTTGCTTTTTCTCAGTGGTTGCCATTACATCAAGAAAAAACGATCAGCTGACCTATTTTTTAGTAGACATTAAATATTCATGAGGTACTTTGCATTGACCTTTTATGGTTGAATGTGGGCACGTAGAGGGCAGAACATGAAGCAGAACACACAAACATTAAGGTGCAGCTGTGGTTTATAAAGGAAAACTACGTGCATGGTTTTATAAATCGGAATTTCTTTTGCGTATGTACACTTTTGGTGCGCAAGATTTTACAACTGAGACCCCAGATTATTTAATCATGAAAACACTAGAACTGATGTGTACATTCTTTTCACTAAACAGCTTTGTCCTGTTAAGATAAAAAGGCTTTTTTTATCTAAGTGCAAACGAGTATAGGGCCCAGGTTGAAAAACTATACAATGCTCCTTAAACACTTGAGTTCTACCTGCATGCCAACTACTTCCTGTTTCCCTCAGTCCAACAGTCCGTCTCCAGTGAAGATTCACATGGAGGCGATAGGGCCCCTCATAGAGTCAGACCCCACCCAGGTTAACCCCTGCATTAAAAACCAAACCTCTGAGTGAGTAAACCAGCACATTCCTCTTCAGATTGTATCTGTATCTGTTAGCCGTGTCAGTATCTGTTAAGATTTAAGCATTTGTATATTTCATGCTGTTTGTTCTTGTGACAGGTTGCATTGTGAGATCAATAAAGACTATCTTATCTTATCTTACTGTTACTATAGTGCTGGTAGAGGTGTAACTGGATGTAACCATGTTCATTAGGGCAGATGCTTTGTCTGCGCTGATGAAGAATTACTTACCCCGTGTGGTCACTAATAAAACAGCTGAAGCTGCCGTTGTTGTGTTTAAGTGATATTAAGATTGTTCTCTCATTTACTGATTTTAAATTTTTTATTAAAAAAGGAATAATTGTAATTCCAGTTAATCTGAAATGTTTGTTACTTACTGGGATTCGGCTTTAACGGTTCCATTCGTCTAACTCTGTCTTCATGTCTTTGTGTTTGTTTTTATGTACATGGCTGTGTATGCTTGCTTTGTGTTGTTTTGTGCACGCTCTTTCTGCTCGTGTTACGTTTATGTGATTCCTTACAGGAGATGAATCCTTACTCAACAGTCACATCGGATCAAAATGAACTAGACCGCAGGTACTGCGTGCTGACACTGCATGTCACCTATAGGGATCTGACATATCTTCCTGACAGGAACACTTCTAGACCACCACACAATTAGCTGCAACATAGAAACATACACAGATGCTAAATCAACCAATGCAAAGCTAAAGGTGCAGCAGCAGTATGGTTATGAGGAGACCACAGAGTCATGTGAATTACTGACAAAACAAGGGGGGTTTACAGCAACTTTGAACATGAAGCTCAGAAAACAAAATGCCTCTGGAAGCTAAACCAATAACTACTTTTTAAAATACATTTGAAAATAGTAATTTGAAGCTTTCTTGCGACAAGTACATTCTGGATTGACACTGTTATGGACTCCCTCCTGGCTAAAACATCATCTGTTAGTTTGTATATTAGCTCTTTGCCGCAATATGATAAACAGATTCAGCTCTGCTTTTTGGATAATTATTAGTAGACTTTATGACTTGTATGGATCCACAGCTCTACTGTTATCTGTTGGAGATTATAAAGAAAATGTTCATCAGCTCTGGCATATACAATAATAGAGCTAAGAAGCAAAAAAAAAACAGCGAATTTAAGAGTTTTTGTGATTGCTAATGACAACATGATTGTTTCTCTTCTATTCTGCTATTCTGTCATCGGTTGATTTTTAGCTGAGGTTTGGTCACGTCTTTAGAAATACTAAAGCATTTAATATATTTAACATCCACAGTGATTCATAGTCCTACTGTGATGCTTTTTGTTTGTTCTGCTGAAGAAAGAACATGTGGGAGCTTCCGCTGCTTTCCAAATGAGACCATATAATCATGACTAGTCTTTTCAGTTGTCCTGAGATGTCCTTCAAGCATAATGCAGTAAAAGAGCCTGCTGTGTTTTACAAGAGACCATAGCAGAAATTAGAATTATGTATGTAGTTATTGTGGAGTCAGACAGACTAAGATACTAACAGTTTATATTCATTCCTAAAAAATTAATTGTTTGGCCGTAAGATGCTGGTAAGTGACTAGGCTCAAACCGAAGTCAAGACGTCTATATTTTACCTCTGTTCTTCCATCTTTACCTTTATGCTACTAAAAGGTGACATGAGTTAGGATTCGTTCTTTAGTGCCTCTAAGCAGCATACAGAAGTGGAGATTTAACTCCAACCATGTTGCTTCAAGCAGTAACAGTACAGTTCCTTTGCAGAGGGATTACTACCCCATTAACTTTTCACTCTTCTCACACCACAACCGCAGACATTCATAGATTTCCTCTGGATTTTATGATATACACCAACATAAAGTAACTCATGATTGCAAAATAGAAGGAAAATTATATTTTAAAAGATGTATACTAGTAAAAATCTGAAAAGTGTGTTCTGCATCTGGATCCAACTTTATTGTAAGAGTTCTTCTAATTCTTGTATTTATTCTTGTAATTTTATGACTTCATTCTCATAATTTACTGGGGGGAAAATGAAATCCCACCTGCCAAAATGGTGTCATCAGTCTGTGGTACTATTATTTTGGGGGTTGCAAGCTGAAAGGTTTGGGGACCCCTGTCCTAAAATAAATATGTTAGATCAACTGTCCACTAAAATTGCATGATCTTAATTACTGACTTAAAAGTTATTATTGTCATTTGTTACACTGTTCTGTAATGTCCAATATAAACAGCAAATACCAAGACTGGATCTACTTACCCTCACAGTGGTCAAAAAGTACACAAGCATGTTCAATGCAGCAGTTGTTTCATTCCCAGTGGTTCCCATACAAATGTTTCTCTTATACTTCTGGTCAACATTAATTTAGTTAGTATGTTTATTAAGTTCTTGTGTTTTATGAGGACACAATATATTGAACAAGTTAAACTCTTCAGTTTTCCCACATGTTTAGAAATTATTTTATCCCAAAAAAAAAGGTTCCATGCTGGATTGAAGTGCTCTGAACCAGTAAAGTGAAATTGTTTCCCCCCACCACTGTTCCCCAGCATCACGCTGCACCTAAAGATCTCCTGCCCCCCTTCGCCCAGCCCCTCCCAGACGAGCCTCGCCTCCGGAGACAGCCATCCTCCGCACCTGCCCATCCCCCGGGTCAGCATCCAGGTGGATTCAGACTGCGAGGACTCTGGCCTCTTCTCCAAACAGCAGCAGTGCAGCCTGTTCGCCACTCCCAACCTGCCGCCGCCTGCAGCCCCCAGAGCCTGTTACAGAAAACAGCACGCTCACTTCAGAGACTCCTGCGCAGAAACCCTTCTGTAAACAGGCATATACAGGATGTCCCACTGCACCTTTTCTTCCTTTATGTGTAAATTTAAGGTCACATTCTAACTTGCACCACATATAACTCAGCCAAACATCAAGAAAACGTTTGTTTTTAATTCGCTTCTGTCCAAGTGAATGTTTTGAAACCCGTTCCCAAGGTGAACTAAAAGTATGTTGATAAATTGGATGAAACCCCCCCAGGAGGTAGATGGCTTCTTGAGTGGTAGACAAAATGTGGATTACATTAAGTTTATGTATGTTATTCTGTGTGAAAAAAAAAACGTAAAGCACATCCCAATACTGTAATAAAAGATAAGCATTTGTTTTGATGCAAACTTGATTAGTCTGGTTATTTGCCTGATCTTTTACTTTGTGACTTTATAACTGTAAAAGACTAGCCTGAGCAGTTTATTCTTCCCTGATGTAAAATAAGGTCAGTTTAAATGACTGAAATACCTACACTTAAACAGTTAGTTTAAAAAGAATGTTAGGAGGTTTAAGTCAAACGTGCTGATAAACCAACAAAAACAACCATTTCAATCTGAAAAACTCACAAATAGAGGAAAGGCAATTAGAAGAATTTATTGATACAATGATTTAAACTTTGGCGCTCAGACCTCGGCAGGAAGCATAAACGCTGATTTAAACATTAATGTAGATAAGCAGATGTATGAGAATAGGGATATTTCCCCCCAGGCCTGAAACTGGTGGTGAAGTTTAGATAGATGAAGTTGGTTAATCCACAGAGGCTGGTTTGCAAGGTACTTGCTTGAGTTAAATGTCAACTTGGATAAACAAAGTTTGCATAAATGTCCATGATGAGCAAGCATTAAGCGACTGTGGAGAGGAAAAACTCCCCTTTGGGAAGAAACCTCTGGCAGAACCAGGCTCAACATGGCGGTCTTCTGCCGGACCGTTTTAAGAGTAACAGGGAACTCCATGAGAGTCCAGGAGGAACTACCCTCTGGAAAGGCGAGGTTGAAGGAGCATCGAGGAAAAGTCAGATGGAGCTTGCTACGATGGTGGAGAAGGGGATGGAGGTGGGTTGAAATGGTCGTTTGAGTCAAAATCTGACATGGTAACGGTTCTTGTGCTTGCTGAAAAGCAGGCTGAGAGATGATTTGGAGTCGCTTTTAAGGTGAACACTGGATGATGATTGGGCTTCGAGGAGGTGTGGCACGAAGCGGATTGGCTGCGTCAGAGGCGGACCGGCCTCCGATTGGATGGAAGTAAGCAAGAGTTTCTTCAGTTGAATTTTCCGCCTTTAGCTTCATTTTAGGGTGATTGCTGAAACACGTGATTAGGGTGTGCATTCATTGTACGGATACCCATGTCTGGTTCTGCTCTACAACACCTACAGGGTGGTTAGAGTAGACGTTTCCAGACCAATTCATTAGATAACCCTCGATCTATAGGAGATTCTTTGCAGGGAGATTAGTGTGAAATGTGCAAAAATGGTTAAAAGTACTCCACTCAGATGCCCCTTTGACGTGTTTGAGAACCAGAAAGGTGTTAAAAGCAAATCAGACTTGTTACCATTTTACCACTGTAGCCATAAATATATCTTCAAAGCCATTTACTGTGGCACAAATACTTGCTGAATGAATGTTAGATATTTTCCCCAACAATTTTGAGTTTTGACCTCAAGCATCTGGAAATATGCCAGTTACTGATCCAGCCCTCTTCCTCAACTCATTCCCTCATTTTAGTCACAGATGAGAAGTTTTAAGACAGTGCAGAAAAACTAGCAAAGCTACCCTGGTTAACTTCCAGAGCCCTTTGGTCTCAAGCTGAGATCAAACCTTCCTCTGAAGACTCTGGACTGAAACTTTAAATCCATTTCGGTTAGTTATCCAAGATGAGATTTTATTTGTTAGTTGACCCATTTCAGTCTGTGGACTTCGATGCCAACTTTTACTCAAATTCCCCTGGTCATAAAGAGCCACCAGGGGGCAGTAGTTTTTTTTCCTCATTTACAAGTCAAACCACATCTTGACAGCTCTTGGTGTAAATTCAAAGCGGTACAGAACTAGTCCCTGTAGTGCTCCTGAATATGTTTTAATCTAACCAACCAAAGTCAACAACAGTAATTTTAATGATTTATCCTTGAAGGGCATCTGCAAAATTACAATCAAACCTGGTTTCATGAAGTATTACTCTCACACTTTAAAAGACGACCAATTCAGAACTGCTCCAAACCATACTCCATTGTTAACCATCGTGAACTTTTGGATACTTGTTTTTCAAACAAAATTTAAAAAATACTCACTTAAATCATGAACGCTTCAGCTTTATTGACATGTTAAGAAATCTGAATGTGAACAAGGATCAAACACATATCTTCAATACAGAACTGGAACACATCTTGGTGAGCAGCTCCTTAGTGTCCTCCCCTCAGGTGAAGGGTGGACTCCTTCTGGATGCTTTAGTCCGACAGGGTGCGGCCATCTTCCAGCTGTTTGCCAGCAAAGATCCGCCTCTGCTGGTCGGGAGGGATCCCTATCCTGGATCTTTGCCTTCACATTCTCAATGGTGTCACTGGGTTCCACGTCCAAGTATAGACCAGTTGACATGTTGAATACAAGGGGAGGGGGCGCTCAAAGTAGTTCCTATCAGTCACATGCAAGGGCCAAGGAGATGAATAAAAATGATTAGTGTTGAGGTTTTAGCCAATGCAATGTCATCAGTTTACCTTCTGAATAATATCATGTAAACTAGTTTGAGGTACCGCATTCCCTCTACCTTGTCCTTGCCTATTCATTTTACAAGTCAAGAAATTTAGGCTCACTTTAGTTTGATGCCCACCCCAGAAACAACCGATCAAGCTCAGAATAAGCCGTTACTGGGACATATAGTTTTAGCATCTCAGGACAGAGCAGCCTTGTTCTCCGTTAAGTAACACACACACATACTCTTGTCCAATATCAAATATTGTTGGACTCTCAGGCAAGATGAAAGCTGGGTTCTTGGAGCAAAACCCACAGCAACTGATTCTGTATTCCCACCAAGGGTAATTCGCTGGCTTTTTATAACATTCCAAAAAAAGTAAAAAACAAAACAACTGGACTTGTTTTCCATAGCTGACGACGTTTCGCTTCCTCTCCAGAAAGCTTTATCAATTCAACAAGTCTGGAGTAATGTGGAGTAACAAGCTTTATACTATTGCCTAACAAAGGCCTTGTAATGGCTTAGATAACATGCAAATTCAACCGAAACAGGTCCACCCCTTAGTAATGGGCGGTCGTTTAAGCCATTAAGCCAGCAGATTGAACCGAAACTGGTCCACTCCTCTGTAACGAGGAGTCGTCAGGGTCGTTATTGGCTTGGTTTAAAGGAACAATGTTTTGATCACCTGAATGAGGGTGAGAGTTAAGGTGGTGATTGGTTGGAATTAATCCTATAGATGTATTGTAGGTTTTTGAAAGTTGGAACCTAAGTCCTCCTTCCTGTATTTAAGGTTTTTTTTTTCTCTCTTAACATAGATGGCTTCCTTCACACCCCTTTCAAACCATCTCTCTTCTTTGTCCAAAATGTGAACATTTTGGTCCTCAAAAGAGTGTCCTTTGTCCTTAAGGTGTAGGTGGACAGCAGAATCTTGTCCTGAGGAGGTAGCGCTCTTGTGTTGAGCCATGCGTCTGTGGAGAGGTTGTTTGGTTTCTCCAATATAAAGATCAGAACATTCCTCACTGCACTGAACTGCACACACCACTCCGCTCATCTTAGGAAGACAAAGGACACTCTTTTGAGGACCAAAATGTTCACATTTTGGACAAAGAAGACAGATGGATTGAAAGTGGTGTGAAGGAAACAATCTACGTTAAGAGAGAAAAACCCAACCTTAAACAGAGGAGGGGGCCTTAGGTTCCAACTCTCAAAAACCCATAGTCTTCTCTTCTTCTCCTGATCCCTTGGTATTTCTACAGTTTCTAATGCTCTTTTATCCTGATGTTTTCATCTTTTGGCCAGATCAATCACAACAGTTGTCTTCTGCTGCTTATCACGTGTCCGGTTGTTTGGCCATTTCCATTTTGTCTGTTTTTATCTGGTCCCGCAGGATCTTAGCTCTGTTAGAGACATAGCTACAGATCTCTCATAGCTACAGATCTCTGTAGCTATGTTTTCTGAATACATCATGTATTTACTGCTGTCAGGATGGAAGGACCATTTCACCCACTATAACAAAAAGTGTTTCTGAACAGGATTACCAATTAAAGCTTTAAGTAGTTTATTCGTGTTTCTGTAGGAGCCTGATTTTCCTGCTTGCTTGTCCTCAGTTCAGTTGGTGAGTTATTAGGTCATATTTGTTCATTCACAGTGTTTCACTGTTATGTTATGCTCTCCTCCTTTCTCTGTCATTGTTCTTTCTCTCCTTCAGTTTAATTTCCTTTACAACTTTTACCTGCGCCTATTGCTCCACCTGGTTTACCTTTAGTTTCCTCCTCTATATATTCAGCCTGTTCAGTCACACACATGGTCAGGTCTTCTGCTATGATACTCCTGTTCTGCTCACCTACTTGTTATGCTCCCGATCCTTATTTCACTTGCCTGTATGTTTGCCATTTTATTCACAATAAGCCACCCTTTCTTCTCATCGTGTCACTCCCAAGCTCTTGCCTGCACCTTGGTCCACCAACTACAACGAAACACCACATGACATTGTAGAAGCAGTCTGAGTGCATGGCTGCTGAATTCTGCACACCTGGGACAGTGCCAGTAATATAAACACCTGAATTTAATTGGTTTGAAGGATGAGCAAATGCTTTTGGCAAAATACTGTTTCTTTTGCAACTTTTAAAATGATATTAGATTCTTACTGCATATGTTTCTTCAGTGCTGTATGTTCTTTGTGGTATTTATTATCTTCTGTCACCTCAAAATGAGCATCTCTGGAATATGATGCCAACAACTGCACAGTTACTGCAGGTGGTAATTCTGGTTCTGTCAATGTGTTGGTTCATTAAACCTGTGTAGGGTTTTATTGGAGAGCGGGGTATTATCAAGCATCTGGTTAAAAGCTTCTTAAGCGATGAATTAAACGCAGCAGGAAAGCCACTAGAAACTGTTAACATTCAGGAAGCCCTGTACTCTGATTAAAAGTCCTGCTGGCAACAGAAGAGTCATTGGGACGTTAAAGGAGGGGGGCGGTAGGGAAAATGTTCCTCAAAGCCATTATATATTTGCAAGACAACACTCAGTAAAAAGAGAAGTCATTTTTCAAACAGAATAGGAGCCAAGGCGGCAATAAGGAATGGAAGTTCATCAAATGAATTTTATTGTTAGTTTAGCCCTCATGGTCTAGTGATTTTGAAACCACTTTATTTTATAGACATTATTTGTCTATGCCCTTCATGACTGCTCCTGTTGCTTTGTGTCAAATCACATGTACCCCAGGACGGTGATGAATTTTGCTCTGGAAATTGTGGTTCTCAAAACTGATACAAAGCAATTATTGTGGTCTATGGTTCTTTAGGTACATGCCTGCAATCAGTGGTGGTTTTTAACATTGCCAATGTGGCTGCCTGCACCGGATAGCATGAAGTAGGTGCAACACAGGCACTTTGTCAGTTGAATGGGGAACTAGCCCAAAATTAAAAGGTGTTTCACAGCTTTTTAGGGATCCATACTGCCATTTTCCAGTTCTATAGTACTTAAGTTGACCAAAGCTGCAATGGACAATTCTGACTCTGACTCAGTTGTAATGATTCAGGTTTTGTTGAACAATACATGTTTCACCTTACAGTTGTATGCATTATAATCAACACATTATTTTCTGATAGTATTACCGTTTCTCTAATTCACTTTGCAGAGCGACATTACTCTTTTTATTTATTGATGTATTTGTTTGTTTGTTTTGCTCTCTCTTGCTGTCAAAAACCCAGACTTCTCCTTGGAACATATTGGTAAAAAAAATCTCTGAGGTCAAACTCTACTGCACTAAAGCACCAGATAAGGAATCTTTATTTAAAAGAGACAAAATAAGATGATGGGTGGATGGATGGATGGATGGATGGGTACTCTTATCATTTCCTATACCAATCCATCATAATTCTCCGCAGTTAAGTCAAACTCCACATTGTCAAGACTATGCAGAAGACCTGAAAAATCTTTCACATCCCTTTTAGATATGCATAACTATACTTACTGGAATTTACCACATTATCAGAAATATCATGAAGAGATAAATATTAGGGTCATCTAAAAAAAGAAATGTAATCTAATGCCATACAACATGATACACACACACACATCCTTAGTTTAATGTACATAGTGAGGACCGTGCCTGGACTCTCAAAGACTTCGGCTGAATTCGAATACCCTTATGAAGCAAGGACTCTTTAACAAAGTGGAGCTGAGTCAGCAGTCGCCATGATCAGGGCTGTCCAAATAGTGCAGTCAGTAAGAAAGGAGGTAGGAAAAGGCATCTGTATGCTTCCCCCCTGCGGATAGTTTAGCCTAGGAACCCTGTGATGTCCCTTACCGGCGCTAAGAAGCCTTACGGTATCCCACAATCCTTTGTGTGACATGACGTATCAGCACAACCCCCTCACAGATTCAACAAAAATGTCTGGAGAGAAGAGAGCACACACTTTGTAGTCCATGTTTTAAAGGCTGTAGGCCCAGATTTGACTCACATCATCCAGGTGCGTCTCTATCATGTAATGATGTCAGAGTTAAAGGCTGTCCGTAATCGGCACGGCAGTCTGAAGCTCCTTTCCTTCACACAATAGAGTTCTTAGCGTTGACCCCATGAAAGGTCAAGGAGTAGAAGCTGGAATTGACACCTTAGTCCTAAACCTAACCCCTAGCTCAGTCCTCGCTTTACATTACAGTCCTCACTTTATTAGTGAAATGATGAGCAAAACATCTGCAATGCAGATAAACGATCTGCATCTCGCTCATCTGCAAAGAAAGAATACACACACACACACACACACACACACACACACACACACACACACACACACACACACACACCTTAAAACACACCAATCTTCACATAATATCTTTCACACTTTTTTATTCAAGGTTTACTTATATAAGTAAACTGATATTTGTCCAATCATATTGAAAATGTACATTTATTATTCAGCATAAAACATCACATTTACAGTACATCAAAATAAATACATCTTCTTCTGGGATTGTTTGAGTTGCACTTTAATATTGATCAATTAACTACAGCTACGCAATTCACATCTGCAATGATGCCTGTTTAGTCTCTCGCTCTCCAACCCTCAGCCTCTCCAGACGAGTTCATTCCCGGCCACGCTCACTAATCCAGCTGCATGAGGAAGAAGGAAGAAGACGAGAGCCCTTAACCATCAGATTTTCAATACATTTTCACCTCAGCTGCAGTAAAAGGTGTTTGAGGGGACTGCAAGCAGGAGGACATCTGGGGACAGGAGACTTTCTGTTTCATGCTGACCGGATTAAAAAAAAACATACAAGAAGCTACATTTTGCTTCCTTCTTAGTGAGAAGAGAACATGACTCTACCGTTTTCATGAGTTATCGGTGAGCTGTAATAGTTAACAGCATCTCAATAAATGAAAGGTAAAAGTGACCTTAATACATGTTCAAATGTGATTAGGTCCAGTAAAACCAGACTTAATGGACATGTTTTTCATCACCCATCCCTTATAACCCAGTCACTACCACACAAAACAGAGAACATACAATCATAGAAAAAAAAGATACCTCTCCTGCATTCATATTCCACCATTTGATCAAACAAGATGCTAAGGGGTTGGTTTATTTTTCCTTTTCGGATTTTATTAACCCTGTTCTTCCCAAATCTTCCTTGCTTTTCTAAATTTCCCTGCTTTAAGTAACTTCCTCTCCAGTATCACTTCCCTGGCCATTAAATACTCTAACATATGCAATGGGTGCTACAGCTAAACTGGGACGGTATGCATTTTCAGACATGAGACACAATGTACCACACAAACGCTCACCTGCTACAGGATGCAGGTAAATGATGCGCTAATGCTGTAACAAATGACTAGTGCTACTTCACCCCATCATTTGCTATGCAGGTGCCATGTCTGCACTGATGAATATTTATTCACCTGAGTGCCTCATGTGGAAGAGGACCTGCTGTTTATCAATGCTGATGACACAGGGACAAAATAACTTATTCTTTCCTTAAGCATTTACACACGATGAATTCTTTATCTCCTTCACCATGCAACACCTTGGGGTGAAATCATAAAAGACATACAGACTCGATAAAAGCCACAAGACTTGATGGTTTTCACCCCACACATAGTTCTTGTGCTGTTGAAAAGTCTTTTGCTTTTTAGTTTTACTGTTTTGGTGTCCCAATTAATGTTTCCGAAGATCAAGCAAAAATGTCAGACTACGGTGACCTGAGTAAATAGAAAAAGCAGTTTTTAAATATTTCATTGATTTAGGGAAGAAAGTCATAAAAACTAAACTGGCCCTCTGTGGGAAAAAAAATTGTTCCATAAAACTAATAACTAGTTGTACCAGACCTTCTGGCCACAACTGACAAAAAGTGCTTACAACAACCTATTCTTCCTTGCAGGACTGCTTTCATTTAGCCATGTTGGAGGGCTTTTAAAAAAAAAGGTCATTCCACTGTAACTCCAATGGATTTAAGTCCAGACTTTGACTCTGTCTCTTAAAAACCTTTGATTAGATTTTTTTTATTATTAATCTCTATTTATTTTACCAGTCAGAAGTGGACTTTCAGGTGTACATTGGATCATTGCCATGCTTCTTCATCCCAGTGATCTTGCCCTTAAGGTAACAAATTGATGGCCAGACATTCTCTTTCAGGATTTTCTGGAGGGGAGCAGAATTCATGGTTCCATCAATTACAGCATGTTGTCCAGGTCCTGCAGCAGCACAGTAGTGCCAGATAATCCCACTAGCACCACCATGATGGCATTCATTTTCTGAAATGTCCTGTAGTAGTTGTAATACAAGTGTTAGGTTAGAGCCAGAAGCATCCAGATCCACACCTTCCAAAAAAAATCTCACTTTTGTTTTGTCAGTTCACATAATATTCTCACAAAACTCTTGGGGATCGTCACAGCGTTTATTTGATCTGTTTTCTCTTTGCTTGTTTGTCCGTGCTCTTTCCTCTCGGGACTCGTGACTTAGTAGGTATCCTCAGTAAGCCATAGGGTCATTTTGATAGGCTGGCCATGCCTAAGAAGGCTCACCGCTCTCAAATCCTTAGAATGGCTTTGAAACAATCTCTAGACTGATCCATATTGTTCACTTTGTTTCTTTCAGATATTTTATCCTACTTCACGTTGTCAAGCAAGCACTGTTTAAACGATTCCTTTTAGTCTGCAGATCTGGCAGTATCTTAATAAATAATATCAGTATTTGAAAACAGCTATTTGTTTTCACCATGGTTATCTTTCTTTACCATTATAATCTGTTTAATCATATTAAGAGTGGGAAAAAAAGCTAAATAAAGAAGAAATATTTAAGTGGGCAAGTTATTCATACCAATGTAATATATGATGATGTAATTTGATTTACTTAAATGTGATACAGTTTGGTGTATATTGGATGTACTTGTGTGACTTTCTAGGCAATTTTATCCAAAAATAGTAATTTCTCCACAGCAGTGGGTTTTAGTCGATTCCTCTTTTTTTAAACAATGACAAAGCATTCATAAGAGGTAAAACAGAGTGTCTTAAATGCATCTTAAATGTCTGTATTGCACCATTGTTCTCTGGTCAGCCAATTCAATCTATAAAAAAGACAGTAAAGTGGTTTGAACATATTGAAAAAATAACTGAGCGTTAAAGTTTGATGTTCAGTAAGTTCCCCCCAGTTGCCGGTTAATCATCTGCTGACTTAATCAGCCCAAGCAGTTAGTGTGCCACTATGGGAAAGTGTTTATCCGTGCAGATGTGTACATGGCATAGCGACATGTGATGCGTGTCACATTTCACTTTGTTTGCAATCTGACCACTGAAACCGACGTGATGTTCCAACAAAACATTCTTCCTTTTCAATTGAGATTTCAGAATGGCAAATCTATCATTTAACATTTGACAATGCAACAGAGCCCCCTATAGTCTGGTAATCATAGTGCAATGGACTCCAGCAGCATCTTATCAGCTTCAGCTTGCTTGTAATATTTACATTTCAATTGGATCTGTTGCAGATTTTCCAAAAATACACATTTCTCTCCCATATTTAGAATGTAAACAAAATCTCGATTGTTTTTTTGTTGACCTCTTGCATGCAAACATCTCATAGGATTTAACGCGGAAATGTTCAACTCTTCCAGAAACAAACAAAATACATGAATTGGCCTCTACAGGAAAATAATCTGACAGTAGCTGTATTACAAATGGGCTTCCATTTGCAATTTTGTTTCTAGGATTCTCCAAAAAGAACATGTTTTCACCACCTAATTTCACATTCATCCCGCAGTGTCCTGTCCCCGACGTCTTCCTTCATTACTGTCCACATCATCTCCCACTGATGCGTCGCTGACTAGCATTAATATCTCCTTGCTTCCTCTTCAGTTTCCCATTATGTCTACGAAAGCTACCACATCAAAGAAGGGGAGAACAAGATGAGTAACTGTGTCTTGTAGCAGGGAGGGGCTGGACATCATTATTTGTATTTACATGGCCTCCTCCTGGGTAGAAAGGGTCAGGGAGGGAAGATGCGGTGTCAGCACTGGGTGGTCGGTTCAGAAGTGTCTTTAGAAATGTCTCATATCGATACTTCATATTCACGAGTGTCCTGCTGAAAATGAAACAGAGTGGGAGAAGTGGTGTTAGCTCAACAAAATCAAAGAAATCACAAAGAGTCCATTGGTAAAGGGCAGTGGTGAGCACAGTCGTGCTACTTCGCAAATAGATAATTGTGGAGCTGCATCGCATTATCATTCACGCTAAGTGGATCAGTTAGCATTAATTTTTTTGGGTTTTGATAACTGTAAGTACGATAACGTCCAAAACAAGACATTCATTAATCATTTACATCACTGTCCTGGCTCTCAATAAACAGCCACATAGACCTCTCCACAGCAGTACCAGTCATGGCGCTACAAAAAACATCAGTAATGGCTGTTCTTTTTTCCTCTTGTTCTATGCGGTCAGCTCCCATTGCTCAAACCTAGAGACACCAGTACCCCCAAGTTTTTTTTCTCCTGTAAACAGTGCCCCACAGTGTGACCCTAATGCTGTGTTTACACCGAACGCCTTTGAGTGTTAGGAGCATCTGGTTTGCATGCAAAGGTGGACACGCCTCTAGTGGCGTCAACAGGTCCTGTGTCACATTTTAAACGTCAGGAGCATCACGTTCTGAGCTTTCAAGCATCTGAGCGTCTAAAGTGGTAGAGGCTACAGTTGGAAAATCTGAACTCTTGCCACTGGACACGACGTGTCAACCAATCAGACAGGCTATGTAACATAGTGGCAGATTGTCCAATGGCAAGGAAGGACTAGGAAAAGCAGGGAAACTGACAATGGCAGACCAACTCATCATCGCTGTTTGTGCCCCTCCAATTATTTATGATCAGTCATGCTATCAGAGACAGCAAAGGACTTCTCCTGGAGGGGGATTAGTGAGGAAGTTGGGAACTCGGGTAAGTTATCATAACTTTTAACACTGTAAATATTTCCCACCATTTGAGGAAAACAGGGTAGCTCCTCCCAACACGCGTCAGACCGGTCTGTCCATACTTTGCTCAGAGTGTCCAAGTTGAGGCTTTGAATGCCTTGTTGATGTTCAAATGGAGTTCGGTCTGAATGCAGCATTACTATTTAATTAACAGTGTAACTTAGCTTTCTGGGTTTGTTGCCAGCACCGGATGAAGTGGAAGAGGGCTGTACTCAGAGCTGGGCTTTTGGGTAACAGCATGGCTCAACATTTCTGTACAAAACAGCCAGCCGGCTAACTGCTTAATCTATGGTAATCCTCAAGGGACATTTAACCAGTATTTCTAGGATAGGTAGACATGTTTCGACACAGCAATGATGAAGCCACTTTTTAATTATGCTTTTTAATGAAAAAATAGAGCACAGTAATGGTAATAATATTGATATTACTGATGGTACAACAATAAGTGACCCAAAAGTAATGATTTATTTGATTTTTGTTAAAGAGTCTGATGACAGAGGGGAAAAGGGACCTCTTGAAGGCTTCAAGTAGTGTTGCCACATCCGCCTATTATCAGTGACTTAGTTTTGTTCATTTATACTTTTTAGAACAGAGGTTTTTTAACCCTGGTCCTCAGGACCCACTATCCTGCATGTTTTAGGTGTTTTCCTACCCCTAACCTGACTTAAATAAATGGGGGATTAACAAACCTCTGCTGCCATTGATGGCTGCTCAGGATGTAATGCAATGATTCGATTCAGGAGTTCTGGAGCGGAGACACATCTAAAACATGCAGTACAGTGGTTCCCAAGGACCAGGTGTGAGGGTAGAGGTAATAAGCTGGTTACTTGTTTAACTTACAAGAACTGGCAACACTCACAGTTTTTTTTTCCTCAAATGCAGCTGCCTGGGCACAGAGGGACAGAACATCATGCTGAATGCTTCCACTGCTGTGTAAAACTCAAAATTTAAAGGTAATTTATCCCAAATTAAAACTGACATACCCTCAATCTTGCAGGGCTGCGCACATTTGTCATGCACCGTGTGTATGCGTGCAGCACCTTTTGTCTGAAGACAAGTGACAAAGACTGACTGACAGCCGTTGGTTGTCAGTTAGCTGCTATCTGCTAGCGTTAGCTTCTTCAAATGTCCTTATTTATCATTGGTTTAACAGAAGTGACGCTAACGTTATCATATGCTGAATATGAGTTGGTGAAGCTAACGTTTTGGTCAGTGTACCCACCACTGATAAAGGTTTTTTTTTCAGTAGGGTTCAGACTGGAAGGTCATAAGGTTTGATCAACTTTCATGTCCTGAACTGCGAAACATGTGAAGCAAAAGCATAAAAGAAAGTAAGAAAGCAATATGCAACTGACAATGAAGCTAAAAGTTGCCTAAAAATTATAAAGATACCAATGAATACCCGCAAACTTGGGTGACAATGCATAACACATGGCCAGCCAGCTCTATTTCCTCTAAATCACTGTGTCACTGTGTGTAGCAAGTTGGGCAGTGGTTGTGTAAAACACAGCTGTAGTGCTATGTACCAACTCCAAGTAAGGAAGTAAGGACCCCTAAATTGCATATCCCCTAATTTGCATAATTGCTTGTTCTCTATATAATTGTAATGGACATTACAGGAGTGATGAATAATGCTGGGGTAGTGACAAGGGGGTAAATGCCAAATTAAATATGAATAGAACTACAGAAAGGCAAAACGTGTCAACCCTGTCATGTCACAAGAATGCTCTTTTCAGGGCTAGAGGTGCATGGGGCATTTGGCGGAGTTAACCAGATTCTGATTAGTTTTTTCGTAGCTTTTTGGGTATTGATGTATTTTTTAGATTTCAGTTTAGGATTCTTCTGTCTTGTTTGGTTTTTAACATCATGCTCTGCCTAGGAACCTACAGCATGTCACAATAAAACATGAAAATAAAATATTTTCTCTGTGTATAATCTACTAGCCAAATGACCCAAAAGAAGAAACCACATAAATGCAGCCATTTAAATTAGATCGGTGGTGTCAAACTCCCAGGCAGGGGTCCTGAAACTACTGAATGTGGCCCTTGTTCTACACACCTGAATCAAATGTTCCTTGACATTTCATGGGGTCTACACTAAGAACTCTATTGTGTGAAGGAAAGGATGATGCACTTCTGCTTTGGCTAAAGAGTCCTACATATCTCTGTAAGGGTATTTGGACTGAGCCAAGCTCTGCAGAGCTTTGCTAGTAAGCTCATATTGGAATCAGGTATGTAGAAGCAAAGACACATCTAAAAGTTGCAGGACACCAGCCCACGAGGACTGGCATTTGATTTAGATGACATTAGATGACATTTTTTTTACTTTTACATCCTGCTCTGACTGTAAAGGGATCACTCAGCAGTGGCTTCGTGCACGTACAATTCATAAACAGTCTGGATGCAGAGGGAGCAGCTCTTACTGAAGCTGCAGCAAGAGGACTTGCCAAGCAGTGGGGGATGTGGAACAGAGGAGGGGCCAGACTGCTCGTGCAGAAGAGTAAGAACAATATGTGGTTTTACATCCTGCTCCATAAACACCATAACTCACTAAATTTGTCTCTCGTCACTTTGTAAGTAATATTACGAAGCTCCAGCACCCGAACATACAAGGAAAAACCAGCGCCCATCACTGGATTGCTGATTTGCCCAAAAAACTGAAGTCACTGGCCGCCATCTTGCTCCTCCCTACTCTCACAGAATCCCATAGGATTTGGTTGCAACAACAAGCAGTTTTCTGGCTGTGTGAAAACGTTTCACAGATAATTCTACAGTCAGTGGATTTACTAACACTGTCAACAACTAGGAAATTATGTGCTGAAATATTTTACAGATGTAAACCAGATGTTCCTTTTGTTCAAATTGCATTTGTAATGAATGCAGCATAACATGCATGTCCCTTTAAGACACTTTGCTGTGTATAATCTGAAGTCACGTGACTCTACCCCATCTATTCTGTTAAAAGAAGTGTTTAAATGTATAATGTTGACCACAGGCGTAGCCTCTCCATAAGGGTGGCTGGGAGTGGTGGCCTAGTGTTAAGAGCCTTGCACTCTTGTCCCAGATGTTCTAGGTTTGACTCCCCCAGACTGCCACTCTGGGTCCCTGAGGAAGACGCTTAGCCCCAGAGTGCTCCCTGTATGCTGCTCAGTGGTTGTGTTATCGTCCATTTATTGTTTAATCTCTGAGAAACTTATATGTTTACAACAACGGCAGTTGGCTTGATGCTGCCTGCTGACATTGGTGCCAGGCATGGCATTGACTGGTCGAACTGTCCCCCTTTAGATTTAGATTTCAATTGTTTCCCCATCAGAAGGCACAACTATTTCAAATGGAGAAGCCTTTTTTGGTGGGCAATCAGAAATATGTACTCTTTACATTTTCACTTTGATAAAAATCGCCATTTTTCTACACAGAGGATATTGGGGAAAATAGGAGTGCTCATTCCATCCTTGTTCTGTTGCCAATAGTAAAGTGGTACCTTCTGTTTTCGAGAGATCCAAAGTTAATTTTTTTTATTTTGTGTGTGTGAGAAATGTTTTTCAATTACTCTCCTGCCTTGGGAAGCAATAGGCAGTGCATTTAGGTTTACTGTCTCTAATATATGATGATTTCTGTCCTTTAAATGTTCTGTGGCAGTTTTTACATTTGGTCACTTACTCCTGTCTCATAAAGCGGGTTGTCAAATTCTGTCTCCACAGTGATCTGTCGGTACGGGTGGGGGTAGATAAGAGGCAGCCTTAGGTTGGTGTGATATCTGCATCTGTTGGGCAGAATGGAGAAAAGCAAATATTAAAGACAGCTATTAGACATAATGCAAAAGTTTTTTTTCCTTATAGTAATGGCTACCTATCCAATGTAGTACGTTTGCAAATTAATTATTAGATGATAAACATTTGGTTTACAAAATATATCTCGGTCTGTCGATTGGTTTGTTTTGCATGATTTGTGACAACAACAAAAAACAGACAATTGTCTAGGTTTTTTTTGTTGTGTTTTTAGAACAGTTTCCCCATATATAGATTTGCATCAACTTTTAAAAATATTCATTCCACATGAAGTTTAATAGATCCTGTCTTGTTACACCCCATGAATTGCGTTTTATTTGGATTTTATGCGGTGACTATTTATGACTAAGTAGCGCATACTGGCGAAGTGAAAATAAGCTGATAATTGGTTTTCAAAATGTTTTATAAATAATGATCTGAAAAGTGTGGCGGGCATCTTCATTCAGGGCCCCCCGAGTCAATACTATGTTGAACCACCTTTCATTACAATTACCGCTGCCAGTTTCTTGGGCTTGGTCTTCACCAGCTGTGCACAGCTAACCAACATAATGAAAAGAGTGATGGTATTGCTATTCTTCTTTGCAAAATAGCTCAAGCTCAGTCAGATTGAATATCTGTATCCATCAGTTTTAAATTAGGTTGTTGTTGTTGGACCAAAATGTAGACATATGCTTTTGAGCTGCATGATAAAGTTACAAGTGGTTTATTTTAAGTAAAACAACAAACCTACAGTGTTTGGCAGGTGAAAACGAGGACCAGGAAGTGAACAACAAGCAAACCACAACAGAGGAGAATAACAAAGGACCTGACAATGGGTGTGAGCAAGCTGGCTGAATAAATAGGAGAGGAGTCAGAAACGCAGGTGAAGCAATTATTGCAGGTGAAGGACATGAAGTTAATTAGGCTGAGGGAGAGCAATGATATGACTGGGACATGAGGAAAACAGAACCTAACAAAACAAGATAACTGAAATAACAAACTAAACTAACTAGCAGAACTGACAGCAGGCAGGCAGGAGAGTAGGTATCTCACTGGAACAACACTAACCAACTATCGTATTTTTCCGACAATAAGTCGCTCCAGAATATAAGTCGCCTCAGTCAGAAATACGTCATAAAGACAAACAAAACATATATAAGTCGCACCGGACTATACGCATTAGCGAAGTTGTAACCTGCCCAGTCAACAGACCTTTAAGCTAGCGCTAGCAGGCCCGTATTAAGACAATGTGGTGCCCCTGGGCACTATACCTCAAAGACCCCCCCCCTTACCCGTGCTGTCCTCCAGTCAAAAACATCAGACATAATCAAGGGGATTTCTGTAATGTAATTCACTATTTATTAACTTACACAACTACATGTAGGCATATGAGCAGTGAGCAATATTCAAATATCTCATTTTAAAATGTTGAAATCAAAGAAATCTTCATTTATTTATCATTTATTATTATTGTGACATCAGTGTTCACAAAACGAAAAATGCATGGTCTTTCAACAATTTCAAGTAAATAATATAACAATTTATGAAAAATATATTTTTAAAGCATGTGTCATGTGGTGCCCCCCCCCTCATGATTGGTGCCCCTGGGCACTGGCCCACTGGCCCTTATGGATAATCCGGCCCTGGCGCTAGCTGTTATTAGCTTCACAGACTGCCCAATAACAGGGTTCTGTCGTGGTCTGGGTCCATTGAGCTGCACCACACAATGCTCTGCTGCGTGAATGCATACTGAAACAGTGAAATAACATACAAAGATGTCTTTGTTGTCTATAAGTTAATGCTTCAATAAATTTTTAAGTTAAGGTGACCAGGTTGCTCTAACGAAAACCAGGGGTGTCTGACTCTGTTGAGAAGCTCTGTCTGGGGGTTGGTTTTTGTTTTGAATGATTGCAACGCTGATGGGGCGGGGAAGGCGCGTTCAACTCAGCTCTTCTACTACGTTGGGACAGCGGCAGGACCAGGTGAATACCTCTCGTTGCGCTAAGCTTTTTTCCTCAATCATGATACAATGAATATATATACTATACACAGTAATGTTTACTCCTTGATTCATGGTGGTCAAGATGAATTACTATTTAAATTTGATATATAAGTCTCACTTGGATATAAATCGCTGGATTGGCCATACTACAAAAAAAAAAAGTGTGACTTATAGTCAAAATATGGCAAATGATAAAAAAACAATATATAAAATGAGGACCGGTTCAAAACCGAATCAGAGTAATAAATGATACAAAAAATCTGAAAACACAAACAGAACCTAAAAATACTCAAAGACATGAGGATTGTGACATTACCACAGCATGATGCTGTACATACAGAGAGATGAACATATATGTACGGCACACTTTTCAGCCTGGCGCAAACAAAGTTTAAGCTATTTCTTTTTACTTCAAAATCATGCACTTTTTTGTGTTGGTTTATCATGTCAAACTGTAGTTTTCTGTTGCAATGTTACAAAGTTCGAGGGGTGTAAATAATTTTGCACTTAAGACTCGACATAAACAGGACCTGATTATCCTGTGAAGTTTGTTGTGATCTTTAAATTCAAAAATAACTGTAGTAATACCTAACTTTTTATAACGCTTTGTCTAATGTCTGAACTGCTTTGCAACAGCAATTCCAGTAAGAGGTGACGCGTTGAGAGGTTTTTGGACTGAGAAATGTTCCCAAGCTGTGAAACTCACCTTGTGACATAGATGTAGGCCCCTCCGAGCAACACGGACAGCAGCAGAACCAGGATGAAGATGGCCAGCGCTATGCTTCCTCCATCCAGAGGGGAGCCTGCAGTCGCCTCTGCAACTGACACCCAGCACATGAAAAGCAAGATTAATTACAGCGTATTATCCAAAGAACAAGGAGTCAGGCTTAACGTGGTTTAGGAAACACAGCTGGCTGATGCGGATAATCAAATGGATAAACACTGTCAGACAGACAAACGGGAAATGATGGGAAAAGAACTTGGTGGATGTAGTCGAAGCACACAAAGAGAGTGATGCTGTTCTCTTAAAACACTTCTTTGTGATTTTTGATGTATCTGACTGTTTACAAAAAGTGTTTCCTTCTCATCCTGTCATTAAAGCCCACTGGCACGCAGATACTCACCTTCCAAAGCATGGTTGCCAAAGCAGTCATGGTCGGCTGAAAAACATCATTCTCTCAGTCAGTGCATATGAAAACTGACATAACAGATCTTTTATTTATTTATTTATTGCTTTTTTTTTCTAGATTGATAACAGTCCCAGGATAATCATATTCCCCTTTTTGGTACTATGCCTGTGAAACCTGCTGATTAAAAAATTCAGTTCATAAATTATAAACTGAATATATTAAGGAAAAAAATGATATGTAATATGTTTTCTAAATATTTTGGATATGAGATTTCTTCTTTAAAGAAAATATATTTTATCCTCATCTGTAGTAAAAATTGCATAATCATTTGTATTTTTATTAAGTAGTTTTTCCAAAAGCCCTAAGTTCATTTCAGTTGTTTGTGTTTTTTAAATTAGCTTTTTGCACCCACGCTATAATCCCAGTACATCCCTTGTCTTGCAGAAGTCTTCGTGCCCCTTGAACCTTATTTGTTTCATCACATCAGAATCATGAACTTTGGTGCATTTTATTGTGGTTTTGTGCAATGGGCCAACACAGAGCTGCGCATACTTATGAAGTGGAAGGCACGGCTCAGAATCTTTTCTTACAATCAAAAACTCAGAACAGTATGATAATGCAGTTGTTCTGTGAAAGCCTTGGGTGTTTGCTGAGGACATCACTGACCAAACAACATCATGAAGACCAAGACAAGTACTGAGGAGTGTATCTAGTCAGGGAGAAATCTGTGGAGAATATTAAAGCACAGTTAGGTTGTAAAACAATATCCCAAGCTTTAAACATCTCCCAGAGTTCTGTTCAGTCCAACACCTGAAAATAGAAAAGCATGGCACAACTGCAAGAAGACAAGTTCCAAGACATGGCGGTCCGCCTAAACTGACGGGCCAGACAATGAGAACATTATGCAAAGAAAAAAGCTTAAAGGCCCATGGTGACTCTGGAGGTACTGCAGAGATACAAAGCTCAGATGGAAAAATCTGTTCAGAAAAGAACTGTTGTTTGTACGCTTAGAACATTGACTTTAAAGAGGAGTGGCAATAAAGAAAATATTGTTAAAAGAAAGCCATAAAAAGTCCTGTTTGCAGTTTGACACAAGCTAGTGGCGGCACCAGAAGTTTTGTTCTGTTGATGCTATGGTGGAATGTCAACTTGCAGGTTTATTGAGGGTGCTGTGCTTCGAAATGATTACAGGTGCCTACATTTTTCTACATCAACTTCAGCAAACCCTAAAATCGCCTACAGCATGCCAAAAAGATAAATGACAACCTCTGGCTTATCATTAACACCATACAAATACAACACCAATACAAACTCTTTATTTAGAAAAAAACTGGGTCTGCAACACCAGAACTCAGTGATGGGTACCAGAGGGAACATTCTTTGACTTTATATCTTTGTATCCCTTTTGCCTGATGTTGTAGTAGAGGGCAAAGGCATTCATAATTTTGACTCGGTCCAGGACCGGGGAAATTTTTGGCTAGGTCACTGGTTTAACTGTCCCTGATGATGCTCCTCGAATATTTTTTTTTATCCAACAAGACAAACAAGAGAAACTGCACTCAAAGCTTGCTGATGTAACATGAAGGGTCTAAGCCCAGATATCAAGTCATAGAAGTTGTTGTAATGTTGTATAGAATACAGGACCTGCTGAGGTCCTATATTTTTGGTGGTATATCCATGTTCCATTTTCCTTTGCAACATCTGGCAAACCTGGTGGAGCTCTGCTTCCTAGTTCTCTTCACCATTTAAACAGTGGAGCAACATAAGCAGGATGCATTGTTTGCCAAATGATTGCTGAAGCATCTCTGCCTAGCCCCAGACATGATAGATATATTTTCAGGCCTGGTCTTTCTGCCTGTATGACCAAGCAGTCTTAACGCCGGTGCCAATGTTCATGATTTTCTGAAATTTTGCTAGTAAAAAAAATATATAATTTTCCTCACTAGCTCTATTATCACTTATTTACGGGATGTGAAATGAGGATGTAAGCATACCATCATTTCCCATGATCTGGTTCATCTGTTAGTCACAACTCTATTCATAATAACTGACAGATTATTAGATATTAATTTTGTTTTCTGTGTTAATTATAATTACAGTCTTTAAAATCACTTTAAGGCCTAGTCCATATAAAGCAAGAAGACCCAGACCAACTGAAAAGGGTATATCGGGCTCAGTGGTGGTGCTGTCTGTCACAAAGTTGTCCCACCAACTGCTAGTTCTGTCGGGTCTATTCCTAAACTTTATTTGCACTGTCCCTCTCATTCGTTTTTGAGGTAAATCCAAAAGCATGTGGATCATGAGGTCCTCTGTAGCAGTAGATCAGCTGTACCTGCCAGAACAAAGCCCATATTTCTTTTAGCAATGAACACAACACTGAACGGCACCATGTTTGTGGTTATTTGTGAGAGTGAGGTGCATGCAAGTTCCAGATAGGTGAAGCTATGACAATATTACTTCAGAAAGACCTGTTTAGCACGTACAGGGGTTGGAAAATTAAACTGAAACACCTGGTTTTAGACCACAATAATTTATTAGTATGGTGTAGGGCCTCCTTTTGTGGCCAATACAGCGTCAATTCGTCTTGGGAATGACATATACAAGTCCTGCACAGTGGTCAGAGGGATTTTAAGCCATTCTTCTTGCAGGATAGTGGCCAGGTCATGACGTGATGCTGGTGGAGGAAAATGTTTCCTGACTCACTCCTCCAAAACACCCCAAAATGGCTCAATAATATTTAGATCTGTTGACTGTGCAGGCCATGGGAGATGTTCAACTTCACTTTCATGTTCATCAAACCAATCTTTCACCAGTCTTGCTGTGTGTATTGGTGCATTGTCATCCTGATACACGGCACCTCCTTCAGGATACAATGTTTGAACCATTGGATTCACATGGTCCTCCAGAATGGTTCGGTAGTCCTTGGCAGTGACGCACCTATCTAGCACAAGTATGGGGCCAAGGGAATGCCATGATATGGCAGTCCAAACCATCACTGATCCACTCCCATGCTTCACTCTGGGCATTCAACAGTCTGGGTGGCACGCTTCTTTGGGGCTTCTCCACACCGTAACTCTCCCGGATGTGGGGAAAACGGTAAAGGTGGACTCATCAGAGAACAATACATGTTTCAAATTGTCCACAGCCCAAGATTTGCGCTCCTTGCACCATTGAAACCGACGTTAGACATTGGCACGAGTGACCAAAGGTTTGGCTATAGCAGCCCGGCCGTGGATATTGACCCTGTGGAGCCCCCGACGGACAATTTTGGTGGAAACAGGAGAGTCGAGGAGCACATTTAATTCTGCCGTGATTTGGGGAGCCGTGGTTTTATGTTTTTTGGATACAATACGGGTTAGCACCCGAACATCCCTTTCAGACAGCTTCCTCTTGCGTCCACAGTTAATCCTGTTGGATGTGGTTCGTCCTTCTTGGTGGTATGCTGACATTACCCTGGATACCGTGGCTCTTGATACATCACAAAGACTTGCTGTCTTGGTCACAGATGCGCCAGCAAGACGTGCACCAACAATTTGTCCTCTTTTGAACTCTGGTATGTCACCCATAATGTTGTGTGCATTGCAATATTTTGAGCAAAACTGTGCTCTTATCCTGCTAATTGGACCTTCACACTCTGCTCTTATTGGTTCAATGTGCAATTAATAAAGATTGGCCACCAGGCTGGTCCAATTTAGCCATGAAACCTCCCACACTAAAATGAGAGGTGTTTCAGTTTCATTGTCCAACCCCTGCACATACAAAATTACAAAACCAGCATTTTGAAATTTTTATACTCTGGGTGGACAATCCAATTGGGAACGGTGGACAATCAACACCGCACATTCTGAATCAAGGTTGCCGCAGCATTATGCTGTGTCTACTTTTCATCAGCAGGGACACTGAAGTTGGTCAGAGTTCAGGGGAAAATGGATGAAGATAAACAGAGGGAAATCCTGAAAGAAAACCTGTTAGAGGCTGCAAAATACTTGACATTTAGATGGAGGTTCAACACTTAGGAGGACAACAACCCAAAACATTCAGCCAGTGCTACAATAGAATGGTTTAAGATCCAAGTATTCATCTGATTGGATAAACTTGACAAAGTCCAAGCAATTGGCAAAACCTGAAAACTGATGTTAGCAGGTGCTTTCCATTCAATCTGACTTAGCTTCAAACAATGTTAACAGATATAAAAAACACACTTTTCAGATTTTTAGTTGTAAAAAAAAAATAAAGTCATTTATCATTTTCCTTCTACTTCACAATTATGCTCTACTTTGTGTAGTTTGATCAAATAAAATCACTGAAAATGTGGTTGTAACGTGATAAAATATGAAAAGGTTCCAAGGGGTTTAATACTTTAGCAAGCCACACTAGTTTGACGATATTTTGAGTAGCCATTGCCTCCAAAACTTTTTCAAATTGAAGATGCCGAGTGAGTCCTGCACCACAGGTAAGATACTTGCGGCTCATAATCGTTTTAATGAACCCCATTGCAGAGAAACTAAACTGTACCTTTCATTGTTTCCTTTTTGTTTCCCCGTGTTCTTCTGCTAGCATTAAACCTAAAATGGACTCTAAATGTGACGAACTAACAACCATTGGTTCACTTGGGAATGCATAGGTTCATTTCAAGAACATTTTTGATTTCCCAAACATGACATAGATGTTAAATTACATTTTTTTCAGCTGGCTTGACTGTTAAATACACAAAGACATGCCAAACTAGTATTGTATAATCAGCATTACTAAAGTTAAAGCTGTTTAGCCAGGTCATTTTAAGGTATATTTAAGGGACTGACTACATAAACGGATGCTAGATGACAGTTGATACAGCAAAAAATAAGCAAGATTCTCAACATAAAAAACTTAACTGGCCAAATTTAAAACAAAGTCTTACCACGGCAAAGTGGAAGAGGGCCGCTCCAAAAAGAAGGGTTCCCAAGGATGCATTTAATGGCCATCTCTCCTATGAGCTCATAACCTTGGTAACAAACAAATGTGAGGGACTCGCCGGGCAAGTACAGCCGCTTGGACAGGATCTGGTAGCCGTTATCAGGGAGACCAGGGTTCTCACAGGAAACGGAATCCTCAGCTGGAGGAGGAAAACAACACAAGAGGGAGCTGGGTGGGTTTTGTTGTTTCCCAAATTAGGTTTCTTTTTTGTGTCAGAGCTCCACAGACAGATTTGACAGACTCTGACTAAAGGTGACGTGAGTCATGGATAATCTCCACCCCCTCCTCCAGGTGGCTGAGGGCTGATTGTTATGCTTTATTAGCATTTCATTTACACATCAAACACTTGACACCCACATTAATAGCCCTGAAAAATATACACAGTCTACACATTATCAGGCCTAGGGTGAAATACAACAGAAGAGGCACCATCTCTGGCTAACAGAAATGTTGGGATTGTTGTCACCAACAGAGAGAAAGAGCCAAGAAATCACACAAATCCAGTCCTGCAGATGGGTCTGCAACAGGAAACAAAAGAGCCTCTGCTCTTTAACTGCCACACAGTTTTTTGATCTGATGGCAAGCTTAGGAAATTAGTCAGACTGCTTCAATTCCACATGTTAAACAGCAGGTTTGTCCTGATGGCTCTGTGTCAGATACTCACATACACAGTGGGGAAGGCGAGACGTCCACACAGGCGTCCCTGGCTCACGGCCGTAACACGAGATCGTAGCGCCGCCCTGCATGACGAAGCCAGGGTTGCAGCTGTACTGAATGGTTGTGCCAACTAGCAGCTTCGGATCAGACAGAGTTCTGGTGGAGTGCTCTACATGGCCTGGGTCTGAACAGTACATGACTGAAAGACAGAAAGAAAGAAAGAAAGAAAGAAAGAAAGAAAGAAAGAAAGAAAGAAAGAAAGAAAGAAGGAAAGAAAGAAAGAAAGAAAGAAAGAAAGAAAAAAGAAAGAGAAAAAGTTTACTAGTTTAACATTGAAGTGCCAAATGTACAGTTGAAACCAAATATTTCCCCAGGCCAGCTCAATTTTCCAGGTGTATTTATTTACATGGTGCTCTATGGGGGCCTAAGGAAAGTTACAACAGATGATTCAACAAATTTAGTCATAATTAATTAGACAAGAGTGGACTAAATCTAAATTATGCTCACTGCAAAAAGGCAACTAAAAGTAAGTAACATTTTCTTGAAATTAGTATATTTTTTTGATTTAAGCAACTAAATAAGACTATTTGCCAATGGAATTAGTATTTCTACCCTTAAATAAGATAATTAGATATCCTGCATTTGAAATAAGATGATGGAGATGATTTGTTCTTATTTTAAGTGCAAAAATCTTATTCCATTGGCAAATAGTCTTATTTAGCTGCTCGAATCAAGGGAAAAACACTAATTACAAGAACATTTGACTTACTTTTAGTGCCCTTTTTGTAGTGTTTACAGTGACAATTTATTTTTAGGTCTGCTTCCTGTCCCATTTGTCTCTCATGTTCCATCACATTCTCCCACACCACATGCACCAATGACCCCAACACAGGAATTTACTAAACAGAATTTAAAACACACACACAGACTATGTTTGAATCTGTTGGGCAGATAAACTTGTTACTGTGTGTTTAACCAATGCCAGGGACTGCCCCTAGGTGAGGGAATGGTATTTTGTCACCATCTAATGCCAGATATTCTTGGAGAACATCCTGCCTTTCACATACACCTTGGTGTGCGGTTTACCTCCATCTGCAGAGTAGTGTTAGGGAGTGAACATGGACAGTATAAGACTGTAAGAGTTAACTTAGGTAATCTGGTGAAGGAACAGCAATTGAACTATCTGGTCTAACACCAGTAGCTAAATAATCTGGGCACTTGGTAGCACTGATGCCTTAGTGATTATATCAAAAGGAAGGCTCTTGGTCTGACCTTGAGTCTTTCTGCATGGAGTTTGCATGTTCTCCCTGTGGATCTGTGGGTTCTCTCCAGGGACTCTGGCTTCCTCTCACAGACAAAAAACATGACTGTTAGGTTGTCTGTCCTGCGTGTCTCTGTGTTGCCCTGTGATGGACTGGCGACATGTCCAGGGTGGATCCTGCCCCTCACCCACTGATAAGCAGGCATAGATAATGGATGAATGTAAACTGCTACGACATTGATTCATGGTGGACTTGTTGTTCTTTTGGGGATGGGGATCTTTGTTTTTGTACCAAACATACAGACAGACAGACAGACAGACAGACAGACAGACAGACAGACAGACAGACAGACAGACAGACAGACAGACAGAGAGATAGATAGATAGATAGATAGATAGATAGATAGATAGATAGATAGATAGATAGATAGATAGATAGATAGATAGATAGATAGATAGATAGATAGATAGATAGATAGATAGATAGATAGATAGATAGATAGATGCACTCCTCAGTAATTAAAACAAGATAGTTGTGCATGAAGTGCCTTCATGTGAAAAGTTCTTGGGGGTAGACCGCTGGTGGACTGGCAAATAGCAGCGATTTCACACAAAAACACACAGTGAGGCTTTACAGTGAGACATCCCAAAGCTGGTAGTTTGTATTGTTAAGTAACGGTCTCCAATGCTTATAGAGCCTGTCGGACTAACCTCTAAGTGAGGATTTGATATTCTCCAGTTTCAGAAGACCTAAAATGTTATGTAGCCAGACTTGAATAGATGGTGGTTCAGGCGTTAGTAGCAATAAGGGAAGCAAATGCAATGGCGTTTCCAAAAATATGGCGATATGTGGGGTTGGAATTACAATTAAGCCTAGTACGTTTGACATAAGAATGATTGCCAAAATTCTGACAACTTGGGACATGCCCAAAATATGTGGGTAAGATTGCATTGGGTCTGCAAGCACTACATTTCTTATCAACCTTTTCTGGACAGAGCTTTGAGAGTTTTTCCTTACTATAGTGCAATCTGTGGAAGACTTTAAATTGTCTTAGTGAAAGTCTGGCACAACTATGATGAGCTGACAGCAGCAATCGCCTTCCCCCAGTAACTCTCAGAAAAATTCAATTGAAGTTCTTCATCATCTTGATCTTATGTGAAGTGGATTCACTGGCCAATGACAGTAAATTATAAGAGTAGGAGATGTGGCCCTTTGACAAGGATTTAGCCTTGTGAGCCAGGTACATCCCACTCGGTGTTTGTACTTGTATGAATGATGGGGTGTTTCTGCAAAGTACTGCAATTGGAAGTACCGAAAAAGTCAGATTAATGTAGATTAAAGGTAGAGATTAGTTGGTCAAAGCTTGCAAACATACCATGAATGTACAAGTTTTTTAAACTATATAGCGCTTTATTCTCTAATGCAGGGAATTGTGAGTTGATCTTTGCTGAAATGAACAGGTGATTATTTCAAAAGGGGGTTGCTAGGGGAAGTGGGAATGGGGCAGAGCGTTGATTGTTTTTGCACACTAAAGCAAAGGGAGAGGAGTAGAATAGTCTGACCCATGAAATGAAGTCAGTATTAAAACCAAACTGTCTTTGGGAAGAGTAGATAAGCCTACTCCACCATGTCAAAGGCCTCAAAAGAGATTATGGGCTCTGGGACATTAGCAGAGGATGGAGAGAGAATAACATCCAGAAGCCTTCTTATGTTAGAATATGAGTGACTTCCCCTTATAAATCCTCTCTGGTCTTCAGAAATGTTCTAAGGCAGGGATCACCAACCTTTTTCAAACTGAGAGTTACTTCATTGGTACTATGTCATACGAAAGGCTACCTGTACTGACATTTGAACCTTAACTTCATGTAATATAAACATGTTTTAATGCTTATCTATGTAAATACAAGTATGATTAAAAAGGAAGAGCATCTGAATAAAATAGCATTTTAAATTAAGCTCACTTGAGTGTTTTGCTATTTTTTGAAGAAGGCTTGAGGGCCCCATATATGGTCCTTTGGGGATACCTGGTGCCTGCGGCCACCATGTTGGTGACCCCTGATCTAAGGCATGACAGATTCCAACTGCCAAGCCAAGATTTTTGCAAGTATTTTAACATCAACCGAGAGAAGCGATATTAGTCCATAAGAAGCACAGCTCAGTGGATCCTTGCCCTTCTTATGAATTAGGGAGAGAGAAGGTTGCATGAATGTGGGTGGCAGGGTGCCTTGTTTGAATGAATGGTAGAACTTTTCAAGTGATAGTGGAGCTTACTGATCTGAGAAGTTTTTATAGAACTCGACTGGGTATCCGTCGGGGCCTGGGGATTTACCGCTATTCATTGACTCTAATGCTTCTTTAAGTTGTGAGAGAGTGAGAACAGTGTCTAGCCTTAGATTGTCCTCGGGCGAAACTTTAGGTAATTCCAATTTTTTAAAACAGTTATTTAATTGGTGTTCATCTATAGGGGATTTGGAGGTATACAGTTGGGAAAAGAATGATTAAAAGTGCTGTTTATTCTGTCCGAGCCATTTTTGCTTTCAGTTGATGAGCCAAGAGGTGTCCAGATTTGTCACCATGTTCATACAACAACCCCCGAGAGAAGCTGTTCAACGTCAGATGTGAGAAGGAGATTGAGTTCTGTCTTGAGTTTAATCTTTATTTATTATAAATCCAGCATATTTGCAGTTGAGAGGGAAGCATCTCAACTGCAAATATGCTCCTCCAGCTCTTTTTGCTGAGATCTGCTTAATTTATTAGCATGAGAAGTGAAAGATTTAATTTTGCCCCTATATAGGCTTTGAGAGTGTCCCATACTATGGACGGGGAAGTTTCATAATTTTTTTATTAGTTTCGCACGAGAGGGTAAGCAATTCAGAAATATACTTACAGAAGCTGGCATCTGCGAACCAGAGACGATTTAACCTCCACTGTCCGAATGCCTTTGGCTTCATACTAAAATGAAGGTCTAAGATTACTGTAGCATGGTTCGACACTGTTTGGGTAAGTACTCGGTGGAAACAATCTCTGGGATAAGATTTTATCTATCAAGAAGTATTCTAAGCATAAAAATGAGCGATGTGCATGGGAGAAGAAAGAATATTGTTTTGCAGAAGGATGTAAAACTTACCAAGGGTCGACAAACCCATACTGACTCATAAACATGGAAAAGACCTGGGACATTTTCACGGACGTAGTTAAGCACGGGCTAGACTTGTCTGGTGTTGGATCGATCACACAGTTCATGTCTCCTCTCACTATCAGAAGGTGAGAATCTAAATTTGGAATATTAGTAAATAATGAGCTCCCAAAACCATGGTCGTCCCAATTGGGACCATAGACACATACTAGGATTACCTACTTTCCATATCATGAACCAGTAACAACAACATGGTGACCGTTTAAATCCGTCAGTACTTTAGCTGGAGTGAAGTGAACATTTTTTAGTTTGGCCATGCATCTTGTTTTTACATTGAATTGGGAGTGAAAAGTTTAGTTAATCCAAGGTCTGTTTATTTTTCTATGGTCAGAGTTACATAAGTGTGTCTCCTGGAGAAACATAATGTCCGAATTTGTGCAGAATGTGCCATGACTTTTGTACGTTTGACTGCAGCGTTTAGTCCACCAGTATTTCGTGAAAGAATCCTCACAGCTTGTCCACCAGCGACACCTCCATTAGTCATGGTTCAGCATCCAGCAGTGAGACTTTCACATTAGTGGGATCATCTGTACAGAAACTTAGTACGCATATAACACAGAACTCAAAGTGCATAAAATCAGACGAAGACCTTCATCCCCATCCCTTCTCCCCTGTCCCCTTTAACAAAACTAAGCCCCAATGTTCTTAATTCCCTTTCTGCATCATCTTTCCTCTTCTCCTTTACTTGTCTCAGCCCCACAGCTTAAAAAGCTAGTTGAAACTTGTATAGACCCCCATGCAAATCAATGTGAACATTGAACACATTTTCTTAACACTTGTGTTACAAGAATATATTTCAAAATAGTTTAAATACCAAAAGTGGTTCCAAAGAGACAAAGTAATAGAAATAAAATAGAAATAAAACACAGGGTATAAGTTAATTACAGTTAAAACTAAAATGTACTGCGAAGTTGGCCACCCTTTCATTAAATTGTATTAAAAAAATTGACTTGTATTAGCTTCAGCTTAGATAATATAAAATTAAGCAATGAAACAATACAGGTTATTATATCTTCTCATTAACTTCAAATTACAATTAAGTAATGTGTAACACGCAGCACCAGCTTCTGGATCAGCCGAATCAAACCCAGGGAAAGCTCAACATTAGCCGTAAATATTAAGCATCAAGCCTGCACCTACAGTAGTGATGGGTCGATGAGGCGCCATGAAACGTTTCGACACATTGCAACTCTGTGCCGATACTGTGCCGATACTGTGTCACTGAATACTGACACCTGCTGGACCTTAAAAATCCCTACAGGCAACCTGGTTGACAGAGTTAACTGACACTGATTTGATGACCAAGTATACACAATACAATTTAAATCATTGTATGTTGCATTGTATTATTTTATATTTTCATTTGAATTAAACATATATTTGATTGTTTTTAGATACAGTCAATAAATAATGTGAAGGAGGATGCTTGTGGACTGGCTTTTTTATTTTTTTACAAATGGTTGATCGGGCGCTGTGTTTAGTTACCTGACTGATATCATCTGTTCTGAAATCGGACATGCTGAGTATGACAAAGGGAGGAAAAACTACTCGGAGTATCAACTTTCTACTCAGTGTAGATCAGTCGTTTTTTTCAGAAACGACGCTCAGAACAAAGACGCACAGCGCAACCCGCCCAACCAAAAAAGCGTTGCAGAACCCATCCATCAGTGGTGCGCTCCGATCAGCACCTGGCGCTCACAGAGCGAGACTGTGGTACAACACCATCACACCAGAGTTGCAAAATAGTTAAAAATTAATCATTATTAACCGTTATTTTGTTTACAGTTCAGCTTGGATTTTCTTTACTGCGCAGCATAGCTCTGCTGTGCGCGCTGTTGTGCGCGAATGCACACGCGTGCAGCTTAGAGGGAACAGAAACAGTTTGGCGCGTCAGTCAGTTCGAAACAGGTGCTGTATTGGTCACGTGACCGAAACAGTTCCTGTATCGGTCACGTGACTTTTCCGTAGCAATACACACATCGACACGGGTTTCGCTCTATGAGACCGACACATGCGCCGACGCATCGGTGTTGCCGGACCCATCACTAACCTACAGTGTCCAACCAGTCCTTCAGTCCGTTTGTAATAAACATAAAAACTAGCTTAACATACTGTCCTTATAAAATTGAAAGGTGAGCACAAACGCTCAGCAGGCTCCCCTCCCGTCCTAAACTTAAGACTCACCGATGAGAAATCAGCTCCTCAGGAGAAGAAGGTAAGTTAGCCTGGTTCGCATTGGCTGCAGTTATACGGGCATCTGAGCCTGTTTATATCTGGCCGTGAAGGTGGAGGTTTCTTTGGGGGTGAAAATCTACCTTTTGCTCCGCTCTCCAGAGTAATATGCAATCGGTCCAGAAAGAGGATTGCCGGCCGTAGAGCGAGGTTGTAAAGATCGGCCATCAATTTTTGGTACTTAGCCCGTTCCTATGTAACTTCTGGTGTGTAGTCCTCAAATATCGGAATTAGTGTCCCTTGGTAACGAAGGGTCTCTTACGAGCCTCCTGAATTAACGATAGTCTGGTAGTAATGCAGGCAAATTATTACCGGTCTGGGCCTTGAGCCGGGTTGTGGTTTGGCAGTGAGCGCTCTATGCGCCCAGTCCAGCTCAGGAGGAGACTGAAGCGTCTAGTCACTGAGTACCTGGGTCAGGAGTTCGGCAAAGAAGCTTGTGGGCCTGGGTCCCTCGACTGAGTCTGGCAGGCTGATTATCCCGATGTTGTTTCTGCGACTGCAGCTCTCAAGATTGATAGTTTTGCTGTCAACTTAGCGTTGCTGATTGCTCTCCTCCAGCGCTGGAATTCATTGCACCTGCAGCTTGCCATGGGACTCCAATGAGTCTATTTGCTGACCATGCTCCGTCATCGATGGCTACATTTTGTCAAGTCTCTGCTGAAGAGCAGAGAATGTTGTTTCGAAGTTGGCTGCGATGCCAACTCTGTGATATTCTAGCATATTAGCTATGCTAGTGTTATGCCATTTTATGACGTGACAGACCACATTTCCCAGCATGAAACAGTCAAAATAGGGTCAGCGCGACCACCGGCCCTAGCAACGAGATAACGTTGCTATGATACGATATAAAGGTGCCTGGCGCGCTTCATTCTCCTTTCTTCACTGGCATCACGCCAACTGTGAAGACACGCAACTGTTTCTCTCCCATTGGGATTCCCCACATGGCACGTGTTTCGATTTCTCGCTGGACCGAGAACTTCCAAATCAAACTTATCCCTGCTTGCCTATGCAGGAGGTTGTTTTTAAAAGTACTTTGAATTCACTTCGATCAGAGAGACTGAGAGCCGCTTATCTCCCAGTGATCGTCAACCCGCTCGAGCCCGCTGTTGTTTTGGCCAAACAAAGCGTCGTAAAGCCAGAGACTGTGTGGTTTTGTCCCCCCGCTCCTTCATCCCATCACGGACGCGCTGCTGCTGGAGCTGCCAGGACTATCCCCACTGAGGCAACGTCAGAGTAAAGAAAGGATTTTACTTTTATTTTCTCTTTTTCACCCATAAGGTGATGTTTTGTGCCTGGACAGAACCTATTAGGAATTAGTTTAATGCTTAATTACTCGGAGACGGAGTTGTTTAACTGTGCTTGATATTTCTGATGTGTGTGCATGCATTTTATAAGTGATTTTGGCTGTGTTGCTTTTGGTTTGATTGTAAGCGGACTCCGCCAAGAGCCGATCTTCTCTTTCTCTCCTTATCTTCATCTCAATCTCTTTGTCCACCCTTTTTTCCAGGTTCGCACACTTTCTTTGAAGTCTGTTTAGCAATAAGACCGCCCTTTGGTCAAAGCCTGCCCCACACTAGCATGTGCGCTAAGTATGTCATTAAGACCTCCTCCTCACGCATCACACAAGGTCATACGTTGTATGTTGTCATAGTTGCCAACTTGGGAAGGTACAAAGTAGCTAAGCGGTTAGCTCGCTTGTTGTGAAATACAGAAGCGTCCATCTAGTTTCTCAACGCAATTTTGTCTTTCAATGCTGCTACGTCAAAGTGACGACGTCTTGAATGTGATGTTTAAACAACTGTGAGTTGAATTAAGGATTGCTACCTCTCATTTTAATCCATTTTGACTTGTTCATTTTCATTTTTTTCTTTTACATTTTTATCTTAGTAGCGAGTAGTGTTTCCTAGTTATTATTGAATTAAAATAATTACTGTAACAGGGAGTTGTTTTGGTTTACTAAATAATAACGTGTGGAATAGTAATTGTGTTTATTTTGATCCAGAAGTTATATGGTCTCTAAGAGTACAGAATTACCTCTTTTTGAGTTAAAAACTGACTAAAAGCAACTGAGACATCTTCATTGGTTTGTGATAAAGAAGCAAGGGCTAAAACTCCAATTGCAGTCCTAATTTGTTATCAGCATTTGCTGGATAAGTCTGATCGGTCACAACCGGTCAGATCACGCTTTATCAGCATAAATACGTTCATAACAGCTAATTAATAAATGCATTGTTAGTGTTAGTCATTACAGGCTTCTAGCCCTTGGATCACAACCATTTGAATTACATTTGTTATAGCTACCATTTGAGTTTGAATGATCTATTAAAATTATAATAGCAAATTATAAGTAATAATAATACACAATCAAACAGGTTTCTGGCATAACACTAGCTAGCACTGCACTGTTGGAGAGGTGTCTGCTTTGGTCTTCTTAGCTGCTTTTGCGGCTTTAGACATTTCTCTGTGGTTTTCAAGGTTCTGATATTATTTCTGCCTCTCTCTGTGGATTGGGTGTTTCAAAGAAAGTGTGAGTTTATAAAGTTATCACTGCGGGAGAGCGAGGCAATGCTGCATTCACATGCTCACCCAAACTGGAAGTCCCACGTCTCACTGTTAGGTGTGAAAGCTGTTGTAGGCTGTTTATAAACACAGCAATGAGGTATGTTAGATTGGCTATTAACTGCCACATTAGTTTTCAGGTTTTACACAGGAAAGTGCTCATCTTAGAAACTCAAATCTTCAAAAAGTATACAATATCTTGCATTTGTAATCTTTCACAGCAAAATGCTGTTTTGAACCCCATGACATGCTGGGGATGCAAGACCTAATAATATAAAACAATCTGTAACTTGCTATCATTTTCATATAACATTACTTTCAATGATTTTCAGCTCCTAAAGCTAACCTTTTTTAAGCGGAAGATAAAACTACAAGTACTGTGAAATCTCTAAAGCAACTCTTAAAAGTTCCTTCTCTACTCTATCTATTGTCTCCTTCCTGCTGCTCAACAGTTTTGGTCCAATCAACAGTTTGAACCAACAAGGCTGTTCCAAAGTGAGACCCAAGCCTTTCCTCAGTAAGTCAAATTGGTTAAAATGTAATCACTGTTTGATATTTTCAAAGACATAACCCTGTTTTTTTTTTACTGTCAGCCAGTATTTCTAACACCTTATGAGTCAAAAATTTGTTTAGCTAATTAAGTAGAGATATAAACCTTTATCAAAAATCACAAAGAGTTCTGCTGAGTTCTCTTTTGTTGCTTAAGCTTAGGTTTACGATGAGCTTACCACAAACATATATTTGAAGAAGAACAGGAGAAGTTATATTATAAAACAGAGCAAAACTGACTTTTTTCACAGAAGGGGGGCTGAAAGCTCCAAGAGAGGTCCAGCTGACAGGTGAGGGTCTCCCGTCCCACCAGGTCATAGCCGGGATCGCACTGGTAGGTGATTCGAGCCCCTCGCACCAGTGCCACGTGTGAAGTCGTCTTCCAGCCATTCTGGATCTCCGGGAGGTCAGGACAGGAGTCATTTCGGGACACCTCTGAGAAGAGAAGTTACAGACAAGAGCTTGATTAATAGCCCCAATTTGATATTGTCAGGTGCTGGCAGTGATGATCCATTTCTGTCACAGTTAACAAGGGTCAAAAACTCAACATGATCAGAAACACCACAGCTGATAATGACACGACATTTTCTTTTACACCAAAAGGGTGTAAATGAGATCTTGAGGCATGATAGATTTCATAAATAATTTCAAAACAAGATTTTCTCTAATAAAGTTAAGTCTACGTATTTGTTCAACCTATCTGTGGGTGAAAGCAAACCGAAAATATCTAAGACCATACCTAAGAACAATAATGATGACGTGGGGGAAGCTGATGATACATGTGAAGCTCACTCGCTCTAGAACTACCTTCACAAGCCTCTCCCAGATCCATGATTGGCTGGTTTAGTGTCTATAAAATTAAAGAAATGGTCCTGACTGTGGCCTGGAAGAAGAAAAATGTGTGTTTTAATGTTTTCTTTGATCACGACCTCCCAGCAGAAATTAATAATAAAAGAAAACCGCACACGCCACTGAAGAAGATGCTGAAAAAAAGGAGTCAAATCACACATACTGGCACCAGCGAAACTTTTGCAGTTTTTACGAAGAAGGATTCCGAACCTACAACAGCATGAAAGAAGTGACAAAACACAGTCTGAAAAGGATAATGCACATGGAAGGAAAAACCATACAGAGCTCATTCCCAGTGAGCGACATGCAGAGCCACAGCTATAGATGCACCCCACAATGCACTGGAAGGGAGCAGCTGGGAGATCTGCAGTCCCACAAACGCAGCAGCAGAGTACTGAACGTCATACAGGTTAGAGAGAAGCTCCAAAGATATTAACACATTCTTCCTGCCAAGAAGAATATGCTTTGTGGTAAATGCAGGAAAGTTAAGAGTAGCTATTCCAGCATCTATCCCAAGTAAAGGCTGATGTTAACTTTAATAGTACAGAAGATGAAACATTGTTTGGAGTATTTGCTCAGAATATTGTTTGCCTCTAAAAACATGATTAAGGTACTTTGTTTAAAATACAGATGTTTCTTTTCCACGGGCCATTTATCTAAAACAGAAAACTGACACTATAGTCTATTTGTGGTTATGTCAGAATTACTCTTTGGTGCCCTCCCTGGGAAGGCTTCCTCTCACCAATTAAAGGTTCTATCTACATTTCACTGTTGGAGGTCTTTGGTGTTTTTATGTTTATTTTTATTTATATTTTTGTATTTCAGAGACATTTTGAGTTTATATTTTGGGGTAAATGAGGAATATAGGTGTATTGGATATCTGGGAAATATGGACGAATCATGAAGTTAAAATAATCAGTCTAAACTTTAATGGGCGTAGAAATCCTATTAAAATGAATAGAATTGTTACTAAAATGAAAACAAAATCATCTTCACCATTCAAGACATAAAACATTTTTAAAGTGTACATACAAGATTGACTGCTCTTCAACTCACGGAGCAGTTAAAAGATTCAGAAGGGAGATTTATTTTAGTTAAAGGATATATTCAATATAAAATGGCCACTTTGTTAATATATTCAATATAAAATGGCCACTTTGTTAAAGGTTTATGGGCAGAGCTGACAAGATATTTATTAAGAAGATATTTTTAGTTAATTACAGAGGAAACCCAAGGGGTGCTCATATGTGGAGTGAATGGAATTCACAGCTACAACCTTATCTTGACTCTACTAACAGTAAACAGAAAACAAGCTCATAGGCGATCACTCTTAAAAAATATCTAGCTGGAACAGGACTGATGGCTATCTGGAGAGAGATTTACCCTACACAGACAGTTTACATTCATACTCAAGAATTAATTGCTTCTTATGTTTCACATTGATCGAGACAAAGTTAACTCGTGATATAGAAGTTAAACATTTAAGGTCATACTGGTGCAGGGCAGTCAAACTTTTTTAAAGTAGCAGGCCGCACATTATCAAGTAGGAGGGTGCACTTATGCCGGTGCCCGAGCCCCGGAGGGGAGAATTTTGAAAAATAGACTCTCCCTGATATATTTTGGAAGCTTTCAAGACAGGTGATTATTTAAACAATAGAGTCAGAGTGCATGTTTCAAATTCAATAAAAGGCAAAAAATGTGAATGATCAATTCTTCAAAAACATTTCTTTTTTATCATTATTCTTAAAACATTATTTTTTCACATGATGTTATCATCATGTTTTAACAAGGTAAGGTAATCTCCATTTGCATAAAAATGGTTTAATTTGAATTACTAGCACCACATAAAACAGATCAGATTAGGTGAGGTCTATTCATCTTATTATTATTATTCACAGTTCTGTTCTAAAAACGATGGTAACATTTCTTCACCAACCAAGTCGAATTTTTATGATAAAAATACAGGGTTGGAATTTGAAATTGAATTCACATGTTGAATTTATTTCAGTCATATCGCTCTTTTCGAAATCTCTTATCTCAGTTTAATTTCACTTGCACTCATCACACACACGATATCATATCATCGGCGAGGATTCCAGAGACGAACACAAAATGCATCCCCTGAAAAACCTTGATAATTTGCTGCTGTAATATTATATTATATGTAATATTATAGATTTTTCAGAATAAAAAGCTAACAGATGTGCATAATCAAAAAATATCAGAAATACAATTATAGAGCATTCAGTATTGTAAGAAAGCCCACGCTGTTTCTGGATAAATACATTACTGTATGAGTTAAGTTCTATTCCGTTTTATGCCTCTTTCCTTGTAAGTTTGAAATGTCCCATGCTCCTGAATGCACCATAGCTTTCTGACGCTCGTGAATGCATCACACTTGTCTGTGAACGCGGTGCTGTGTGCTGTGAATGTTTGATCTTCACTTAAAAAGCTTTGCAGTTTCAAAACTCACGTCGGCTCTCATGGTTTTATTACACTTTTCGGCATAACACCGGTCTGTGTTTTGATCGGAAAAGTAGTATCTCGGTTGGAACAAGGAACCCAATCACTCGTTAATGTTGCTCTCAGTGGAGACAGATGCTAAGCTGATTTTTGGGATGTATAATCGGGGAAAAGTAGGCGGCGGCAGGAGCTGCTATAGACGGCAATTTGCCGCCGTTGACCAGCTACTTTTGACTGCCCTGCTGGTGTATATCTATTTGTTAATTCAGATACTGATGCAAAACAAATACTATCCGGCGACTTAAGACCAGTCACCCAGTGATCTTAATGATCCACAATGCAAAATATTAATTAAAAAAAAAGTTCAAAGACTATCTAGGTGCCAACACTGCTATGTACCAAGCCCCCTCAAATCTATCTCTATCTTTACCTGTGGACCCTTGGAGACTCACAAGCATCTGCAGGGTTGACCAAGCTGTTTTCTGTGAAACCAACATCGGAACTTAACCAGCCGACTGCTATGGAAATAGGCTGCTTGTAACTTTTTTTTGCAGGAGAAAAGCTGATGTGAAAATTCCTCCCACTGCAAGCTATGCCGAGGCCCTCGCAGGAAGTCTAATGAAACACTTCTGCTGCGCAGAGGTCCACATGTTGCTCGCCCTAATTCACTTTCACCAGATTTCCGGTCACCACAACCAGACAAAGACTGAGGTTTGGCAGAGAAATTATAGGTAGAGTCGTTGGGGAAAATGGTTTACTTAATCTGCTTTTACTATGTTTTAAAACTTGACCGAGCTAACAGGCATAGCTTAGCGTCCTTGAAACAAAACTTTGCAGATGTGTTTGGGTGTAATTTATGGTTATGACAAACTTTATTTCCATAAGGGTTTTATACTCAGATGTGTCATTAATGTTTGTGTTGTCCGGTCTGCTCATTATGACCAAATAGAGCTTAAAAGTCTTTTTAAATTAGCACAGAATGTCCGCTAGCATAGCGCTATTAGCCTCTAGGATCACTTACTGCTAATACCCTAGTAAACGTAACTACGGTTTGTTTTAAACATAATGCTTGTTCTTGCTCATGCACTGCAGCATCATTCGATAGAACTATGAGTGTTATTACAGCATTAACAGGGAAGATTAATGTAGATGTAATGGTGTTTGTGTAGTGTTAGGATTAAATTTAAGCTAATTTAAACAATGGCCACAGGAAGTGCCCTGGCATGTCATTTCCCGTTGATCGTCTGATTACAGCGTCCTCTAGCTTCCTAAATTACCAGTTCAAGTCTTAATTATTTCCCGGAGAAATAATTACATTAATAGAAATCAAATGTCCTATAGGTTATTGATTTTTACTGAGCAAATCATTCTTTAAAATGTTATTCCCTCAAATATTGTTTTGTTTAACTCAAGATTTGCATTGTGAATGGGTTGAAACACATATCAAATGTTGTTCAAAAATAGTTAAGCTAATTTGATCTTATTCTTTAAGATGAACTTTGGTTCTCTGACCTGGATCTGCAGGGTACCAGGATTCACTGAATCATTCTGATGATGGTTTTTGCCTATTTTGTCTTTTCTCTGTGTGTACATCGTTTTTAAGCTTCTTTTTATCTCAATTTTCCTTAGTAGTTTAGTTAACAGAGCTCTCAATTCTCCCGCAACGACCATGTGACATATGCATTTCCCTGACATGATTCTAACTGCCAATTTTTATTTCAAACATCAGAACAATTTAGGGCAGGGCTCAAGGGGTCCTTGAGGCCTGCTTTCTTTGCATTATTCATAGAACCACTCACACAGATAGTAAAGGAAGATCACAAAATAAAAGGAATCTCTATTAAAGATATTCAATATAAGAAATGTCAATACACTGAGGATATTTTGCCTACTTCTCCCAACCAAGTTTTATCTCGCCTAAATGCAGTCTAATAATTATATTGGTGGGGGAACCTTTGGATTTCTCCTGTGGGGCCTTGTAGCTGATGTGGGAATGTGCCTGGGTCTTGGGGGCTCTGGGGTGCCCCTGGGGTTGGGCCTCGGGGGTTACCGCCGGTGGCTGTATTTTCTTGGGGAGTGTGTGCCGGCGGACATGGGTTACTGGCCTGGTAGTGGGTCTGGGATTGGCTCGGTGGCTCGGGGTTCCTGAGTGTACCATCCTTGGCCAGGGTCCTGGCAGGGATTTGGGGGCTTGCATTATGGACTGTAAGTCACTGGGTTTTTGGGCCATTGTTTGTTTGGATGAATGGCCCTACCTGTGGGAGAGGGCACCATTGGGTGGCTCTGTGTCCAGCTCCCAGTCTCTGTTCTGGTGCCTGACAATTCTCAATGCTGATTCTGTCTGGAGGTCAAGGGGTATGTATGGTTTAGGCTGACTGGAGTTGTTTTAAGGGAGATGGTCATGGTTGCTGGTGGGTTCTGGCCCTGGCTGTGTGGGTTCTCCTACAGCACTGCAGGGCCTACTCACAGTCTCACAGAGTCATTTACTCACCTGTTAGTAATCACACTAACTTATGATTTATCTTGTGACTTATCTAACTCAGTTTAGATTTTCAATACCTGTTTAAGTCTGTTGTGCAATTATACACTGTTTAAAGTTATTTAATGTTTATTAAATAACCCTCTGTCTGTTAAGTATTGTATGGTGATGATCAGCTCTTAAGCTGATATCAAGGCAATGGTTGAAAGGGATGAATTCGAGCACTAGCGATCTTTTAACAGCAAAACCTGCACACACAGAATAAAGGAGTGACAACTTCTTTAAGTTCAAGAATTTAATAACAGAAATAAAATGGACATCCAGAGAACATCACTATGTAACTTAATGCTGTTTATCTGAATTAACTCAATATTTCGATTAACAAATCCTCTTTACTAGGCCAGTGAAACTTAACTAAACTACTAAGCAAAATGAAGATAAAAGAAGCTAAGCTAAGGAACTATTTACATACAAAAAATAAACAAAAGACAAAACAAGGTGGTTGATCATAATCAGAATAATTCAGTGAATTTCCTTGTTCACTACAGATCTGATTCCAAAAAGCATGGAATGGAGTTAAAAACATTTGGTATGTGTTTCAATCCATTCACAATGCAAAGCCTGTGTTAAACAAAACATTATTTGATAAAAAAATATTTTGTTTAAGTTAAAGAACCAAAGTTCACCTTAAAGAATGTGAATTGTGGTTAAATTAGCTTAACTAATTCAGAACAACATTTGACATGTGTTTCAACCCATTCACAATGCAAATCCTTAGTTAACCAGAACATTATTTTCAGTAAATAATATTCTAAAGACTGATTTGTTCAGTAAAATCGTTTAAACCTTATGATCGCTTGCCTTTGTTTATGCGATTCTACCTCCGGGCGCTAAAGTCGCTGTAGCGATCGGTCGCTAACCTGGTTAAAGTCTAAAGTTATCGAAATTGCCTTTAAAACCGGCATTAATATTCCATATTAATGCGGGAATAATGCTCATTGCACCACCAAAGGATGGCCGAGCAGAACGATTAAGTTTTATGCTTTAAAACAAGCTCCTTTTGAAATGTCTGGGACCATCCGAGAAGGCAGTACTGGAAAGCAGGAAAGATGTCGGTTTATTCTTGGCAGGCTAGTGTTTAGCTCTGCAGCACCATGTGGTCGGGCAGCCTGGGGTCCTGCGGCCTAGCAGAACCACGCATGTGTGGTCGGGACCGAAGGCCTGGTCTCTGCCACGTTCTCCGGTTTGGACGCAGCCCGATTTAAGCAGGTTCTCCTCACATTCGAAAGCAAGCCCAAATGTGTCGGCTTTTTAGCTCCAACTGGGGTTCGCTTCCCTGTAAAGGCTGAGGAGAAATACAACAAAGCTGTTTTGGCATACAGGATTCTTCCTTCTGCATCTGATTATGAGGTTAAGACAGCAGACTTAACTCTGATTTGCCCAGACATGTTCTCCGGGCGACGAGAAGTTCCTCCCAGGTGTTAGATGTGCGTCGGTCAGGCCCGGCCAGGGCCTCCTTTGTCTCTGCAGTAAGGAAGGTCCAGGCAGGTGAGTTCAACAGAATGGCTGTTATGAGGAGCATGTGGCTTTCGGGTCTTCAGTCACATGGCTGCTGAGGAAGGAAACCCCCCTCCCCTTGGGAGCCCCAGAGGAGTGCTGGTCATCTGAGGGTTTGGAGGAGTGTGAGGAGAAAAGACTTTTTGTCTGTGGGGGGAAAACATTTATAGCAAGAGGGAACCCCTGCTGAGAGAATGAGGGGCCGTCCCCACTGGCTCTCTCTCCTCTGTGGCTGTGTCATCAGAATTCAATCTGACCTCAACCATTTTAATGATCATGGCGGTAATATCACAACAAGTCTGAGGAAAGGTTTAGAGAACATTCAGAAGAGGCCTTTGGACTGGAGATTCTAAAGCCAGAAAACAGGCCTAACCGTAAAACAGAACAGTACCTACATTTGGGATTGCTGTTTAATCTTTCAGAACCAACTTGGCTTATTTTCTCTGTTTTTAATTTCCATTGGCTCTTAGCCCACTTTCAGCAGGAGGAATTGTCACCCTTGGTTTCATCAGACAAAGGTCACAAGCTTTGGGTCGTGACCGAAAGAACGAGATCCCGGATACAAGAAATTAGTTTTCTCCGTAGTGTGTCTGGGCTCTCCCTTAGAGATAGGGTGAGGAGCTCAGTCATCCGGGGAGGACTCAGAGTAGAGCCGCTGCTCCTCCACGTCGAGAGGAGCCAGTTGAGGTGGCTCGGGCATCTGGTAAGGATACCTCCTGGACGCCTCCCCTGGTGAGGTTTTTCGGGCACGTCCCACCGGGAGGAGGCACAGAGGGAGACCCAGGACACGCTGGAGGGATTATGTCTCTCGGCTGGCCTGGGAACGCCTTGGGATTCCCCCGGAGGAGCTTGCCCAAGTGGCTGGGGAGAGGGACATCTGGGCCTCCCTACTGAAGCTTCTACCCCTGCAACCCGACCCCGGTTAAGTGGAAGACAATGGAGGGATGGATGGGTTTCATTAGCTTATCTGTCTGCCTAGGGGATTCATTCTGAGATGGGGGGGCTTGTGTTTCTGTTTTTTTTTCTTTTTTTCTTTCTTAACTGAATTAGAATCATACAAGGAATCAGTTGTGCTGGATGAGGTAGATTCTGGTCTCCACAGTAGTTGTATAAAAGCAAGATACAACCAAGCTAATAATAAGAAGGTTACAATGAAATAAAAAAATAAAAAATTGCAAGGTAACTTCATCCAAATTATGTATGTAAGTATGTATCTCAAAGTTGTCTTTGGACCTAGGCTCTGAATACATGACAACAATGCACTGAAAACATGACTTTTGTTCAGTTTCTGTTAAGATGTTTACACAGCAGCATTCGATCAGCTGTTCTGCTACTCTGCTGATGCTAACAGCGGCAGGAGCAACAGATACCAACCAACCTGTGAAAAACACTGAAAGCTCAGCAGAAGGTGGGGCTTAGACTGAGCTCTGAACACAGTGCAGTGAACAGATCACTCACAGCCCATTCAGCATGCACTTTGTTTTCAGGCAAAACTGAATTGTTTCACAGAAATGTAATTTATTTAGCTCCTATGCAAATTCACTTACTGACTACCAAAACAAAAGTTGGGTCTTGCTATCCTCTACATAAGCCAATGCTGCTGGCGGGACTGAATCACTTCAGTTGTCCCTCATGTAACTTCTTATATCCTGGCTGGGTTACAAACTTACAGCTAGTTATGGTGGCTCTATATCAGGTGTTGGTGCAATCGTTGTTGCTGTACATCCATGATAGGTATTGCCGTTAAAATGGGTCGTTCTATGTTTTCAGCTAGAATGTTGGACATGTCGAGAGAAAACGTATTGATGATAGAAGAAGTTACATGAATGACTCCTGCAGCAATTCTGTTTTGCCAGTAGCAGGAGTTGATATAGAGGTTTGCAAGACACAGCTTTTGTTTTGGTGGTCTACTTCCGCTTGTAAGCAGATGAATTTGGATATTAGCTAAATATTTAGCTAATATGACAAGCTATACATGTAGCTCCAAGCTAAATATTTAGGTCAGAGGTAAATATTGAACTGAGGAGACACACACAGCTGTTTCATCCCGTGGGATACCCACATGGCACGTGTTTCGATTTCTCGCTGGACCGAGAACTTCCATATCAAATTCATCCCTGCTTGCCTATGCAGGAGGTCGACTTTAAAAGTACTTTGAATTCACTTTGATCAGAGAGACTGAGAGCCGCTTATCTCCCAGTGATCATCAGACTCCGCTTTTGTTTGGCCGAACAAAGCGTCTTAATGCCCAGAGACCGAAGGAATTCCCTCCCGTTCCTTGCTGCTTGACGGACCGGTACCGCCTGAAGCTGCTGAAACCACAGATCCGCAGACCCGAAACCAGGACACCCGCTGAGGGAACGTCAGAGTAAAGAAAGGATTTCTTTTTTATTTCTCTTTTCACCCATGAGGTGATATTTTGTGCCTGGGCAGAACCTATTAGGAATTAGTTTAATGCTTAATTACTCCGACACAGAGTTGTTTAATTGTGCTGGATATTTCTGATATTGTGCATGTAATAACTTATTCTGCTGTGTTTGGTTGGTTACACCCTGATCCCACCGAGGGTCAATCTTCCTTTTCCATTCTTCTCTTCTTATCTCTCCATCTTTTCTTTCTTTGTCTAAAAGTTCGTGTCAGGATTCTGCAGGCCGTGCTGTCTTGCACGGCTGTGCTCTGCCAATTTTCATTCCACAGGTGGCTTGAGTTGACTAGTGGGCGTGGCCCGCACCTACAGCTCGTTGTGGCAATCCAGGCTGGAGCTTAAAGGGAGCACTCATACAGCTGAAGGACACCAGAGTTTTAAACCATGATGGTACGCCTAGTGGCCACTGTCCCACGACAGTTCCTCGTCCCTGAGAGTTTGACGTCTCAGAATCCTCGTTCTAACTTTGTCTCCTGTCTCTCCTAGTTTGCTTCGTTTTGGATTACTCACCCGTTGTGACTTTGTGCGCTAAGGACTGGTTCCTGAATCCCTGCTGCTCAGATTCTGCTCTGGCGTTCCCCTCGAGCCCTCTTGGTATTGCCAAGCCGGACAAGAGACCCTGTTCCCTGGATTCACTCTGGTTCCTTCAGCTGCTCCTTTAAACTGTCTCCGCTGTGGTGCTGCTCAGGCTCCGTGCCTTCGTTCCACCTGCCGGTCTATCTGTTGCTTAGCCGCCATCGCCATTGACAGGCAGAGTGCTGCAGAATCCGTCCTTCCACTCATCCTCTCCGGATAGGTTTATCTTTCCTGGCGGTAAGCGAGCGATAGCAGCATCTCATTTTAATCCATTTTGACTTGTTTATTTTCATTTATTTTCTTTTGCATGTTTATTTTTAGTAGCGAGTAGTGTTTCCTAGTTTATTGAATTAGAATAATTACTGTAACAGGGAGTTGTTTTGGTTTAATAAATAATAACGAGTGGAATAGTAATTGTTTGTGTTTCTCAAAATAAAGCAACAATGAATAAATGGTATAGTTATCATTATATGAATGCATCAAATTTAACATTCTAGATATTTTTTTTATTTTTGTCCTTGTGAAAATACATTTTTATTTTTATTTTGTGGCACTGGTGGCCTTTATTTGAAAGAAGGCTGACAAGAAAGAGTTGAGAATGAGAGAGGTAAGACATGCGACACAGGTCCATGGGCCAGGACTCGAATGGCAACATAAAAGATTGAGGCCTCTGTACCTGGGTTGTGTGCACTACCTCTGCGCCTGCGACAATACATTTTTTAAACAGACTGCAAGCCTATTTTGACTGTTTTCTTGTCTGCCTGGTAATAATTTACACTGATACCAAATGTAGTACACCTTAAGACTACAATGTAGACATTATAGTTAGTCATTGCAACAACAACAGAACAAAGAAACATTTCCAACGGGGAATATATTTCCTTAGGTTCTAAAGGTGCTCTTGAAAAACCTCTGCAACATCTGTTATTCATTAAAACCTCCAGGGGTGTAGTGGTTTAATGATAGAAGGGTGAAGCATTGGAATGAATATTAGCCTTCAGCTGTAGATGTACAAATCTCTTCATCATTTGCCTCAACATGCGAATTAGACCAGCAAACTTTGAAAATAAACTAAAATGTGATCTATATTGAAAGGATAGGTCCTATGGTAAAATAATTGTGTCAACTACAAAGCTTGCTTTCCTTCTAAGATAGCCACTTAAAAAAGGGAAGCACTCCTTGCACAGCACACAGAGCTTCATCATTAATCTACAAAGAAAATATTTTATCTGCAAGATGAGGGGATCTTTTTTATTTGGATTAAGTTTTCTTTTTGTAAACTTTTTCAAATCAATCACATCTGATTAAATTAAAAACTCATGATTTTTTAAGTTGCTCTTGTATGTTTAGTAATTTGTAAGGTGGGTCTTGTGCTCCGTAAGTAAGAAAGATTACAATATCACGTTTGTTATACTGTACATATTATGCATAATATTTCCATTTACATTGACAATATCGAGACTTTGTCAAGGTTAAATCTAATTATCTTGCTATTCCCTTCGTACATCTAATGATTGAACTGCTGGCTTACAGGATTGCATAACTCTGTACAATCTAACAGGGCCGCAGGGATTTGTAAATTGAAGCTCCAGGATCAATTTATCACTTTCTATTGACTTGGTCCTTCTCCGCTATGCAGTCTGAACATTTGTTCTGTGTTATTTATTATCAGCACAGGCACATATACTCCCACTTATATTCAAAGAGAGTAGCCTCATGTTGTGTCTACATAATTTACTACTCTGAGAAATGCATGGGTGTTTGTGCTGTTGAGAGGGTGACAAGTAAATTGGACCGCATGTGTCTCAGTGCGAACCTAAATTGGTGTCAGGTGTTGGATCTGGGATGCACTGCAGATGACGCCGTGTAAAAGAGCGGAGGAAGCTACAGCCTCTGACACCCCACACTTGTATGTGAGTGCCATTGTGCGATCGGGGAAACAAATAGGATGTGATTGAATAAGGGCAGAGGGAAAGTGGAAGAAAAGCCAAATGAGAACGTTGGGGGACAAAAGAGTCGACAGCTAGAGGGAAAAATGGCAAAATTGAAATGAATTGAAAACTAAATGAAATAAAGTCTTTCCAAATATAGCTGAATGATAATTCTGATGCTTTTCTGCACTTTTTTATTTTTTTATAAATAACTTAAAAAAGAAAGTGTCTAGGTGGCACTCAAGTTTTATTTATTCTCCTGAATAAACAAACTAATAATCATATTTGTAGAAACAAAAAAAGTTGTCTCCTGACAACAGTTTTTATAATAAAGATGTAACAATACCATAGAGAATCTTGTGCATTCCAATTCACTTAAATCACCAGTACCCTTAACTTGGTGAAATTAGAAATAAATGAGGTAGGTTTTCAACCTGAGCACAACTCATTATTGTGAAATTTAACAATGTTAAATTCAGAAATTAATGACAGCTGTGCGAATAGAGAACATTTGGAAAAATGTGCTAACTTATACCTAAACGAGAAACAATATTTCACCCAAAGTGGAATAGCTTGAATGTTGCTAAATGAAGAATGGCTCCAAAAGTATTCACACCCACAAAAAGCATGTCACTAAAAACAATAAAATTGTTCAGGGGAATAACGAAGAAAATGGCAGCAGTAACCTGGTTGCATACACTTATACTTTGTTGAAGGCCTTTATAATCTGCATCTGGTCAGTTATAACTCCCTCAATCCAGTTTAAGTTTATTGATCCGGGGACATGATGAACACGTGCAGGTCCTCTTAAAGTGACCTCAGATAGAGTCCAAAGCTTGTAAAACAAAAAACAACCCAAAAAGACAAAACAAGGGCTCAGGCGGGCGACCCAGAGGCAGGCCTCGGTGTGGCAGGATGTCTGGCGGGCGACCCGGAGGACAACCCCGGCCCAGAAGCCTCTTGACGACGGTGCAGGGCTCTTGACGGTGGGCGTCAACAATGCAGATGAGCACCCCTGACGCACACCCTGCAACGGGCCTGGAGCTTGGCGTCAGACAGAACCTTGAGCTTGGCCTCAGACTTACCCAGAAACTTAGAGGCCATGAAATTCAGAAGCAGCCCCTGCAGCATTTCTGCTAACAACAGCCTACATAGCAACTCAGGAAGTTGACTGTCGAGTAGCTGGTGTGGGTGAACAAACTCCTGAAGTAACCTAGGGACCTTATAATAATCATGGGGCCCAGGGTGCTTAGCATCTCGACGGGGCCCTGGGTGCTTGGTGGCTCGACGAGGCCCTGGGTGCTTGGTGGCTCGACGAGGCCCTGGGTGCTTGGTGGCTCGATGAAGCCCTGGAGCACAGACCAAAGGCAGATCCACCTGGACCCCCTCCGCGCAGGACTCTGGGGCGTGGACCGAGGGGGATCCACCCAGACCCCCTCTTCGCAGGACTCTGGAGTGCGGACGGTAGGTGGATCCACCTGGACCACCTCCGCGCAAGACTCCAGGGAGCGGACCGAGGGGGATCCACCCAGACCCCCTCTTCGCAGGACTCTGGAGTGCGGACGGTAGGTGGATCCACCTGGACCACATCCGCGCAAGACTCCAGGGAGCGGACCGAGGGGGATCCACCTGGACCCCCTCCTCACAGGACTCCGGGGCTGCCTCCAAGTCCAGACACACTTCTCTGACTAATACAAAAAAACTAATGACCCAAAACTACAGACCTGGTCAACTTTAATAACATTCAACAGCATTTCTTTTCTTTTTAAAAGTTGATAGTGACAGGTTTTGTGCAGTGGAGTTCAATAAATAGAGAGGAAAGACAAAAAGATGTGCTAGTTTTGAAATAAACATGGAACTGTAATGATATTATAGGGGCTTAATACATTTTATTTGATATACATTTTTAAAGGTATTTTTTCACAAGATCTGGGGATTTTCAACAAACATTTGGAGCATTCAACCCGGAAAGTACAGGTCTAATGACTTTTATGCTCTCACCCATGTAATTGATGATGAAACCTTCCCCCTTTCCAAAGACAAGCCCTGCAGGGTCAGAGTGAAAGGTGACGGTCAGGTCTGGTGTGCTGGAGGAGAGTTTGAAGGGACTACTGCCTCCAACATAACGCCCCAGAATCCGAGTCGTGACCTCATCACCATCAGTGAAGGTCAACATGTCGCTGTCGCTGATGTTTAGCCTGCGGATGGCAAAAGTAAGTGGAAAAAGAGACACCAAGTGTGAGAAAAACAGCATAGCTGGTTATGATGACTTGGAGAGCAGATGTTGACAGCTGAATACACAAGGAAACAGAAACACTAAAGAGCTAAAAGCAGAATGTTACCACTGGTGAAATGTTAAACAGTCCAGAAACAAGAGTTTAGAGCTTCTGACATGTTTCACAATCCCCAGAAGGGATTTGACGTTGTTAGAAATTTGTGATATTTCAAACTGACAGTTTCCTGAGCTCTCCACCTAAAAACCAAGATAAGCTGTGATTTTAAAAGTGCTCAAGCTTTCCAGAACAACAGACGTGTTTGCTTTAATGGCCTACAAAAAACCTTTCTTAAATGATCCTTTTCCTATCATTAGTTCAAAGTAAGGAAGGAACTTCTTTTCCTTGAGGTGCCTTGTTGTGCTCACAGTACCTCTGACTCGGACTGCTTGTGTGGATGGCATACCTCACTATCTACTAATGCCACAATATGTAATAATATATTAAAATCGGGCTTCAGAATGTAGTAACACATAATTGAAACCGCATTATGTAATAATTGACGCAAAATGTAATAAAATCCTTGACCTCATTTTGTTATACGTTCTACCGCATTATGTAATAACATTATTATATTTTTTGTAGATTATTACAAAATGCGGATGTAGTTTTATATTTTTTTAAACGGATAATGTAATAGTGTGGTGGATTATGTATTAAACAATCAGAAACCAGCATTTGTGTTCATCCTAATAAATACACTTGTAATACTGATCATGTCCCTACACATTAAAAGATCTTTGATCTTAACTTTTTGTTATTTGCCTATATTCAGATGTATTGCCCTGATCCCTGTTACTTACAGAACTTATTCTAATTTATGGGCTACACCCAGAATCTTTCTGAAAGTCCACTTTACTGAAGCGTGAATTGTAGGTGAGGTTGTGGCTCAGGTCTCAGGTCTTCATTAAAGAAGCACTCCCTGCTGTTCAACAGTCTTATTGACCCTGTGTAGCATACCTATGCGTCTGATTTGACTCAGATAATTAACACGTCCTTTCTGTGAGGAGTTTTTCCCCCCAGTCCCTAAAAACAGCAGTTACCAAACCACTGTTGAAAAAGAACAATTTGGACAAACTACTTCTGCAGAACTACAGGCTCATCTCAAACCTCCCTTTTATCGGTAAGATTATTGAAAAAGCTGTGATATAACAATTAAACACCTTCTTAACTATGACCAGCTGCTTTCATGTTTTCCAGTCAGGTTTCCGTGCTCACCACAGTACAGAGACCACCCTTATCAAGGTGTTTAATGACATCCATATAAATACAGATTATGGAAGAATCACAGTGCTGGTATTATTGGACCTCAGTGCAGCATTTTATACTGTCAATCACTCCATTCTGTTTGAGCGCCCGAAAAACTGGTCGGCCTCTCTGGTACAGAACTCGACTGGTTTAAGTCCTACTTAAAGGACAGGGACTTTTTTCTGTTTAATAGGTAACTTTACATCAGAGATGACAAAAAGCACACATGGGGTTCCCCAAGGGTCCATCCTCGGTCCCCTCCTTTTCAATATCTACATGCTCCCTCTTGCTCAGATAATAAAAAACAACATCAGCTACCATAACTATGCAGACGACACACAGCTCTACACCACCATGTCACCAGGTGAGAACAAACCCATTCAAGCACTGAGTAAATACTTAGAAGAAATCAATGCATGGATGTGCCAAAACTTTCTCCAATTGATTAAAAACAAAACTGAAGTAATAATATTTGGATCAGTGGGGGAGCGATCAAGAGTTAGAGCATAGCTTCAGTTGCTTCAGCTACAAACCACTGGTCTGGCCTGAAATCTGGGTGTAGTGATGGACTCAGACCTGAACCTCTAAAAGCATCTAAAGACAATTACAAGGTCGGCTTTCTATCACCTGAAGAACATTTCCAGGATCTGGAAAAACTAATCCAAGCGTTTAATTTTAGTCAAATTGATCACTGCAACGGTGTTTTTACAGCTCTACAAAAAAAGTCGATCAGACAGCTGCAGCTGATCCAGAACGCTGCTGCTCGTGTCTTCACTAAGACTAAGAAAGTAGAGCACATCACCCCAGTTCTAAAGTCTTTCACTGGCTCCCTGTATCTCAGAGAATAGACTTTAAAATCCTTCTGTCAGTCTATAAATCCCTGAATGGTTTAGCACCTAAATACATCACAGACTTGTTATCAGTGTATCAACCCTCCAGACCACTAAGGTCTTCTGGCTCCAGCCTACTCTGCATACCTAGAACCAGAACCAAACACAGAGAAGCAGCATTTAGTTCCTATGCTCCACTTATCTGGAACAAACTTCCAGAAAACTGAAAAAGTGCTGAAAGCCTGAGTTCTTTTAAATCAAGATTAAAAACACATTTGTTTAGCATTGCCTTTGACTGTTCTAGTTAAACTGTTAACTGAAACATCATTAAACATCATTAAAGTTTGTAATACAATTGTTTTTAATTGTTGCTTTTAGTTTCCATTTTCCCATGTTTTATTTTGTTTAAATGTTTCTACATTTTATTCCAACTTGCATTTACTCTTTTTATTTTCCTATGTTTTAATCATGTAAAGCACTTTGCGTTGTTTTTCTACTAGAAATGTGCTATACAGATACATTTGCCTTGCCTTGCCTATGTCCTTAACAATTTCATGTCTTTACCGTCGAAGTGGATACATTTGCACTACTACGATTTTAATATAGTTTAATGTGTTTTTAATACAGTACGTTACAGTAGAATATCATGGATTAATTGTTGAAAATACTAACTTGAAAGCCATGAAACAATTTTTCTAATGTTATGATTAGCAAAAGACTACAATTGAATCTAACTGTAACACATTTTTCCTTCCTCATACCACATATGTCTTTCTTTTCTCTGTAATATATTGTTATTGACAGGAAAACTCAAGCTGAAGCAAACTCTCTGTCTATCAATAGCTACTGGTGAAAGAGTAACATGTTTAAAGGTGTGACGTTTAGTGTAAAAAAAAACAATTATTGATCCAGAGTTGGACTACATCTGTCAGCTCTCACAGTGACACTTAATACATTTTAAAATGAAGTTGAAAACGCTCTTAGAGAAAGGATACTGTTAATAATATGATTTCCAAAATAAAGTGCTACTTCTGCATTTTGTTAAAATCTGCGCAAAAAAAATGAATAATGTTATTAGATAATGTGGCAGAACATATTTCCAAATGTGTTCAAGGATTATATTACATTTTGCATCGATTATTACATAATGCGGTATCAATGATGTTTTATTACTGTTTGAAGCCCAATTTTATTACATTATTACATATTGTGGCGTTATTACATAATGCAGTGTTGCAAGCGTTTGTCAAAAATGAAGGGGTTCCAGCAGTGAAAATAAAACAAAATAAACACTGTAATGGAAAGTCAAGTCAATGCAACTACCATTTCTAACTAATGTACAGTAACTTCAAGTATTATAGAGAAAACAGAACTAATTGTCTGTAACTAATGTTAAAAGAATTTTACCATCCCAGACATTCATCCTCACTTTCTTTTGAAGCAGAGCACAGACACACCGTTCAGCATGTCTGTTACTTTTATGCATGCAATGGGTTAATAAGATACAATTATCGGGCGCTTTGGACTGTTTTATATTTTATCTCAGAACATAAATGTTGTAAAACTTTCCCACTTTACCAGATGAAATCCCTAAATGATGACTTTGATGAGAGCCGCCTGTGGAGGTGTGAGCTTCATCTCTATCATTTATTATTTACATCAAGGCTAGATAGTTTTATTGATGCATTTGCGGATTAACACTGTAAAATATCATGATAGACAAGAATCAGTTTCTGCTGTTATAAAACTTAAAGGGTAATATCAAAGCTATAGTTAGCAATCCTGTTCAGAAACACTTTGGGTGAAATAGTCCATCCATCCTGAAAGTAGTCAATACATTATGTATTTAGACAAAGGAGGTTCAAAATTTGATCTCTCTGAGAGCTACAGGCCTGCAAAAACCAATCCCTGCCATTGGTCAGCAAAAAAATTGGTCAGCAAAAAACACTGGAATGGCAGCAAAAGTTGTCAACTCTACCTTTAACTGTAGTGGAATTAAAACCAAGAGGTTGCTAAAACACAAGATGCTCAAAAGCCCCACATCACAAAACTTAATGTTTAAGGTCCATCCAAAAAGTACTACTTGCTTATTTCTGCTCTGAAACTGTGATTTGGCCCTTGTTCCAGTGGTGGAAAAAGGAGGGAGAAAATATTGCAAAAAACAACAGTGTCACCGAAAGCATTCCTACAGTTTGAATGAAATCTCCTAACATGTAGGATTTCACAATTGCTCGAGTCTAGACTCAATTTGATCATCTGCAATTTAAAATCTATAACATAAAACATTAATTGCCCACGTTTCTTTCAATCCCAGTTTGAGGTTTTCAAAACATTTATTCTATTTGTGAAAACACAAAAAAGGGAATATTTTCAATGTTTGTACTGGTAATAAGGCCACCTTAGAAGACAGGCAGAAATTATAGGAATATATCAATGGGTCAAACCTGAGCAAGCATATCCAACAGGAAACCTATGAGGCGGTAACAGAGAGACAACTCAAGAATTAAAATCCAGGAGTCAAACAGGATGTGATGCGTGAAGCAGGCCAGGTCACACAGATAGCAACCAGGTAGTACTTCAAGAGACACTTTGATAAGAAATATCGTGTAATAGGTCATTACACTGCTACTGACGATTTTCTAAACTAATATACTGACACATTAGCCTAGTGGGGATATTGACCTTCTGTGAAACAAGACAATGAAACCTGTGAGTGTTGTCCTTACAGCTGAACATCAAGCAGCACTCGTTTGTCTTCGCCAACGTGTATCCTCCAGCTGCAGTCCTCTCCTTCTCCATACCACTCAGGCCAGTTTGGGGACAGGATCACTCCTCCTGGACCGGTCAGGTCCCCGCCACACTGGGCTACAGTGGGATGGATAAAATGGTAAATGGTAAATGGCTTATACTTGTATAGCACTTTTTGAAGTCTGATGACGCCAAAGCACTTCATACTACAGCAAGTCATTCACACCCTGACAGTGGTGAATTATGTTTGGACCCACAGCTGTAGATCCACAGAAGCAGGCCACGACCAGCAGGCAATGTGGGTAAAGTGTCTTGCTCAAGGACACAGCGACTGAGACGGTCAGAGAGGAGCATCAACCCGGCAACCCGCCAGTTACAAGACAACCTCCCTGACTCTTGTGCCACTGTCGCCCTCACAAGATAACAATTCAGTGATTAAGCTAAAACAGGAAGTTGCTGAAATAATACAGACAGGAGTGGTATGAACCTGTTTATGAAACAGCATGTATTACAACAAGGCAGAACTTTCTGTTGAGTTGATGAGAGGAATTAGTGCCACTATAAATAGACTCAGAGCCGTGTCATTTTGGAGAAACAGAAGTTCGGACTTCAGAATTGAGCTAACAGCAGTCAGGCGGGAATGAATTTCTGCTTTGGCATAAAGTACCAGCATTAACAAATATTCTAGCAGTTCAGATAAAAACACTTTTATAAACCTTTACTGTTGCCACATCTGCATCAGAAAAATGCACATTCAACTTTTTGTTTTTATCATAGTTGCACTGTAGTTTGTTAAAAGTAATGTTTGCATGGGGTGAAACGTGTTGTAAAATGGAAAGTGTTGAGCATAAGCCTGTATAGTGACCCAGAATTAATCATTGTTAAAAACAAAAGACAAAAGTCTAGTGATTCAAGCAAACATTAACTCCTCTATGCCAGAGACTGCACTTCAGTCTCACTTCAAATTCACGTCCTCCAACAAAGCCCTTTCATCCTCATCTTTCATCAGCTCCAACACCAGTAATTGTTGGCGGTGTTCCTGCCATCCATTAAAACCTAAAACCAACCTTTTATTTAGAATCTGCTTTTGGGTTGCTGTAATCCAAGTAGTTGAGTGCCCACATTTCTCACCCCTCCGTTATATGGCATTCCATGGACACTTTGCCTGCTAGCATCTTACATCCAGCTGTTATGTGTTGGACTGTCTTGCCTTGCAAGGAACCATGTGACGGACTTACTGGAGCAGTATTTATTGGTGTTGTGCCGATGCAATTTTTTGGCACCGATACAGATACCTGGCTGTATAGTATTGGCCGATACCGATACCATCTGTTTGAAATTGATGTGTGTGTGTATATATGAAGAACTGCATACTACTTAGGGTAGTAGAACTTTTTATTGCCTACCTGGAATGGGTGACAACAGTTGAATAAACTTTTGGCTCTCAAAGGCCAAAATAGTGCAACATTTGTGAAATTATAACATGTATAATATTAGTGCAACAGTAAGACAAGAAAAATTACATTAATAATTGAATAATCTCTTTTCAACCCTGAGTTTTGGCTCTCAAATGCCAAAATAGTGCAACTTTCATGAACTTATATAACATGTATAATACTAGTCGTGAGAGAGAAGGCTGCATTCAAGTGACATACAAACATCAAAATGGTATCGCTGCCCTATTTGTTGGTACTCGCCGATACCGATACCACCATTTTAGTGCTGGATCGGGGCCCCCGTCCCATACTGGTATCGGCATCGGTGCAACACTAGTATTTATGACTATCCATGCAACACTAGTATTTATGACTCATGAACTCTCTGAAGGTCTCATCCTTGATGTGGTGTCAATCAGGACAAACACAAGCAATGTTTCAATAACAAAAAAATACCCAAACTGATCTTTTTTTTTTTACCAACTCAGCTACTCATCAGGTGGAAGCACTTTAAAGAATCAACGAGTAACATATTAGATTAACTTTAGCCTAATCTAGGATAAAAACACGAAAACCTTCATCATGAAGGTTGCATGTTATCTCTTGCATCATGTTTATCCTGTCCTACTTTTACCTTTGCAGATAGGCTCAGTGTCGTTCCAGTACGGGTCTCTGGCACTTATGCACTCAATTACTGGAGGGCCTTGTTCTAAAGAATGACCCGGGTCACAAGTGAATTGAACGACTGCTCCGACGCCATACAAGGGGTCCGATGTTGTGAAGTTGCCATTCTGGAGGTATGGCTCATAGCAGTGGCCGCGCTCAAAAGCTGAAACAGCGAAAAGAAAGAAGGATGTGAGGAACATTGCTTCATGTTATTGTCTTTCACTTCAGTCTGTTTTTCTGATAAATCTTTCTTATGCTAAGTTGTTCGGCAGGATAGGTCTTAGTCATTTCATCTCCACTGATTGGATTGAAATAATAAAAGAAACTTTGTCACGCTTTGGCAACATCAAACTGCCACAAAACAAACATTATCTCCTTTTGTGCTGAGAGGCAGCTCCTTTATGACAGTCCATCAGAAATCAGCTTAGCAGTACGTGACATCAAAACAACTCCAGCAGTGGTCCCATTTGTGCATGTAATGTTTTTTTTTTTTTGTCTTGTACCTTTAATCTATACTCCTTTACCTTCATAGCGGATGTTAAACCCTGTCTCATGGTTGGGCTGATCCGTGATGAACTGGACCCTTACAGCTGGGCCTTCACTGATTACCCCCTCAAAGGGGATCTGTCCGCCTCGCCCTGAATCGAACAGCACCACAGAGCCGGCATCCAGGCCACTCCACAACACGAGCCTGCAGGGATACGAACAGAATAGTTCAGTAGAAAATTGTAAACTAATCCATTAAAAGAATTTGCATTTCAAAGTAGGAGGCTGTTAGGCTTCTGCTAAGCGGACCTAACAGTGTGCCACAGTAAAGGCAACAGAAAGCAGATATTGTTTAAAAATGCATATTTTGCTACGTACGGGAGTAAAGGGTGTTTAAATTGAACCTGTTGTCCTGAGAAGACCAGGGACAGGGGAGCTGATCAGCCGGATGCATCATGGAGTCCTGGGGAGTTTGGAAGATGATGGGTCTGTCTCCTTTGTCCATTGAGGACATGGAAGATGCAGACATAATTGGATTTATGATAACAGGATTTCTGCTTACTGGAGCTGGCGGTTACCTGGTATATCGATAGATTTGAAAGATCTCAGCTGAAGTTTTGCATTCAGTAGGGCTGCCAGGAGTGTGTGAGGGGGTAAATCGAGCTATGATCATCCAGACTCAGATGCTTTGTGAACAAAACCACAAGCTGGATGCAACACTTACACAGCATTGCATGCCGGCTGTGGTTTGAACTATATGGTGGAATAGAAGGACCTCAGGGAATTTCTAGCTTGATTTATGACTGAAGGTCCAACAAATTCATCTGTTTGGAACTTGCAATGAAGTCCATTAGACTAGAAAATATTAACTTGAGACTTGACTTGGACCTGGGAAAGTAACATGAGCGCATTGCATGCCCCTACCTGTCAGTTGGTCCTAGGGCCAGTCTCTCCAGGTGCAGATGCAGTCTTTGGTCCTTTGGTGCCTCCAGGGACCAGGAGCAGGAACGGTCCAAAGTGGCATTTTGCCCATGGTGGGAGGATGGGGACAGCACCCGCCCTACTGTTGCATTCTTTACTGTGCCTCCACAAAGAGCTGCAGGGAGGAGGGTATGCTTTACCCACAATAGAATCTGAAATCACTTTAGCAACATTTCAAATGGCAGAGTACCCAGAGACATGTTATTGTTGTGAACCAGCATCTAAATCCCTACTCACCCCTACAGATTGGCTCCTTGCCGCTCCAAACTGGCAGCGAGGCATTGATGCAGGTGAGCTGGGATTCCCCCCGCAGGTGATAACCCATGTGGCAGTGAAAGCGCGCCACGCCTCCAGGGAGCAGATCCAGCACTGACACCTCCCCAAAGTGAGGTCTCTTTGGCAGAGAACAACTCAGCCTGAAGACTACAACGAAAGAGATGCATTAAATGTTGACATTTGAACACATCTTGCTATCTTTTACTATTAGGACAGGCAAAGAAGGGAACATTTTGTTGGAGACTGTAAAAGTGCTGAAACCCTTAGCTCTGTTAAATCAAGGTTAAAGGCCTATTTGTTTAGAGTTGCCTTATTAATGTTAAAGTCTGTAGTCCAACTTGCCTTCTATGTTGACCTGCTGCAACTATATGACATCAGACAAGCAAACTTCCAGATGACCATTTAGGTTATATATACTGATGTCATACAATAAATACTGTATATTGGCACCTCTTTTGCATCTCCCCTCTCTGCAAGCAACGTGTATATTATTGCACTTTATCTTGTATAGAGTGTGTATTTACATAAATATTCTTTTAAAATATTTATTATTGTGAGCATTTTCTGTAAATAATATTGAAATTCCTCTGCACTATATAGTTGTAAATTTTTCCACTTTTTATTCATGATCCAATATTTTCCCTATTATTTTTATTCTTGATGAAATTGCAGTTCAAAAGCTGGAACTTTCAACCATCTGGCCGCTGAAGCTAATAAATTCCCCCCTATAGGGATGATAAGTTTATCTTATCTACATATTAATAATTGTATGATTTTTAAAGAGACATGAGCTCATGTCCTCCACTGTTTGGTGGTGGATCAGCCAATCAGCTCTCTCTGGTTCCACCATCATCCCTGCTTAAGACACTCTTAAGTTGTATGTTCACACCAAATGCAAACAAGGTATTTTTTTATTTTGCGTTGATTACATAATGTTGGTCATTTGACATTTCACCTCTTTCTTGCAAACTATTTGGACTGACAATGCAACGAATCTTCGTCCAGCTTGCTTCACCTTATCATCAAATAGGAGGAGCGTCTATCTGCTTGATGGTTCCTATTCTCTGTTCAACTTGAAGAGGCAGAAATGGGTTTTACTGAGTGAGTCAAGGTACTGTATTTAATGTTGGAAAGCTGAGCAATGGCGTCGGTTCCCCCTGGGTCCACCAGATCCTACAGGACGCACACAGTTCAGTGAGTGCCACCACATGTAGCTGTGTCTGGATGACAGTCGTTTACAGCAGTACTTCTGCTTTCCAGGACCCAGTGTGTGGACCTGGCCCTGTGTCAGGGGACAGACCTAGTTGTCTTCGGTCAGTAAATCCATCTTTGTGCGATAGAAATATAGCCTAATTGTCTCTCTCTCTCGCTCTCTCTCCACAGGTGATTGGCAGGGAGGCGTGGGCTTGCAGGAGATCCGCATTACACAGCGATGGTGGGGAGCATATAAGCAGAAGGCTGCCAGCACAACACTGCCAGAGTGTTAACCTTAAATGGTATGACTCAGTCGGCCTTCGTTTATACGACTCTTTCGATCCTTTGTCTAACTGCTTTCTCCTGTGCGTCAGGTTGCCTCGCTCCGGATCCGCTTCGCAGCACTCCCTCGCAGTGTTGTATAGTAATGAAGTAAAAATACTTCACTACTGTACTTAAGTATGTTTTGGAGTACTTTATACTTTTCTCAAGTATAAATTTTTTTGATTACTTTTAGTTTTACTTCACTATATTTCTGAACTTAATTGCATACTTTTACTCCAATACATTTTCAATGTTTGTTTTAGTTACTCGTTACAAAGAGAGAGAGATAGACTCACGCATGCAAGTGTTTTGACCCCACCTACTGATTGACTGCGACAAAGTCGGGACTTGCCTGGGCTTGTTCATCGCCACCAACAGGATAAGAAGCTGGTTCAGTAGTAAAGCAGGTTAAATTAACCTTGTGGTATAGGTAAAGCATTTAATAGCAGAGAGTCCTAATTTTCTTAACTAAATGATACCTGCAGCTGTATCTATTAGCAGGTTTACCACTTCCTGTAGGTTAACTAGACCTGGTTTATCACTTAACCATGTTCTTAGTATACACCCCCCGGGTCTAAATTTTGCCTGCACTTGGTTGTGTACAATTCAAAAATTAATAGCACTGACCTTACTTGAAGAAGGAAAACTGAAAGCTTACAAAAAGGTTGTATTTTCTGTCTAAACTTGGTCTAAAGTTCTCCTGCACTTGGTAGTTTATATTATTTTAAGGGAATTTGACTTTCAAAGTTTACCAACATCTAAAAAATGTCATTCAAACTGCATTTGCTTTGTTTTACTTTTTACTTATACTTTTTATTACATTACTTGAGTACATCTATTTTTACATTAATTTTCATACTTAAGTACAAGACATTTCAGATACTTTAAGACTTTTACTCAAGTAACATTTCAGTCAGTGACTTGGACTTTTAACAAAGTCATATTTTGGAGAGGTACTTATACTTTTACTTGACTCCGAGATTTCAGTACTTTATACAACACTGCTCCCTCGTCCCCAAGTAAGACTCAAGCCGCGTCCCGTCGAAAATTCCCTCAGTTCTCCAGCTGGCAGCCTGCCGGTCCCGCTTCCCAAGCCTCACCATCGGATCACTCTCCACCGCCCGGCCTCCCTGCCTCACAGCCACCTTCTCCGTCTCAGTCCCAACTAACCACCTCAGGCTGTCTGCCCTCCCTGCCCTCCTTCCCCCCCAACAGATTCTCTAACTTTCCCGCCGTAAGCTCCTCGTCTCGCAGATATCTAACCTCCGTGTTCTGATTGTTCAGATTGTTGAGCTCGAACGAATTTTTGCTTCACCCTATTCACAGCTTCTCTTCGTTCTTTTCTTTGCATCGTGAACCGTTAATTTGTATTGTAGACAGTTAATTTGCTCCTGAATGTGCCTTTACATAGAGATTACATGTAAATCCATCGTTCCCTGTTCGCATTCAGTGTGAACGCACTTTTACGCTCACTAAATGTCCTCCTCACTACCCCTATTATTTTTTCACTTTAGGAGCTCTCTTAAGAACTATGATGTGTAATATGAATAACTTTTATATTACCAACGTGACATTCTAAAGAAAAATCTGAATTCGAAAGATTCTAAGACTTTTCCTAAAATGACGTCACTAAGAATTACTTTTAGTCTAGTTTTTCAGATTCTTTGTTAATATGGGCCCAGGTCTTTTAGTACCAGAAACATATCAGAAATGAAAAAATGTACAGTCTTGTATCCATCTAACTTTAACTCCATTTTCAAGCTACCTTTTGTATTAAAAGTTTCGGTCTGGTTCTAGAACATACCACAGCAATAAAAAGGTCTTTTTACTGTTTGCTCTGAAAACTGTATGATTTAGGATGTTTTTAGACTGAAGTAGTGCTCTGGACACTCTAGATTTAATTATCCCCTGTTGTGCACTGTTTTTTTTAATATAATAATCATCCCTATCCTCCTCTGCATTTAATTCATCCATCAGGGAGCAGTGGGCTGCCCCTGTGCAGAGCCTGGGGAGCAGTGTGGGGCTAAGGGTCTTGCTCAGGGACCCTGAGTGGCAGTCTGTTGGAGTGGAACCGGGAAGCAAGGATCTGTTCATTGGACCACAAGCAAGTGCCCTGCTCTCTCACCTCCTGGCCACCACTCCCCTTAGAGACCATTCTAGGTCCTGTCTGATTCTTTATTACACCGTAGGTTTCTTTTGGGTTTGTCGTTAGAAAGCCATTAATCCCATCAATCCAAACATGCAGAAAATAATATGGGATGTACGTAAATAACTGACCGGCTCTGTATTTGGGCCACAGCTGAACCCTGACGATGGTATTTGATTCCACATAGCTTATTATGCTGCCTCCTCTCCTGGTGATTCATTGTACAACTTCTCTTCATGCTTTCAATACTCTTAGCAACAGTCATCAACAGCAGCATCACTTCCACAAAGAGTTCCCAAGCACCTTCAGGTACACTATGAACAGAATAACCGTAACAAGCTTTGCAGGCTTGATGGGATAATATTCCTCACCTGTTAATGTTGGCATTGTTGTTTTTTTCCGTATCATTTAATCACGCACAAATCTGTTGCTGCATGGAGGTTTTGATGTGAGTCAGCGCCATCATACAAGTGATGTAAAAGGATTAGATGGCTGTGATTAATGGCACAGGTGGATCTAGCACGCTGATGCCCTCTCCACTGCGCTCCTCATCACATGTGCAACCACCACCTCAGACACACACAAACCCAACAACACCGGTACTCTCACCACACATATTCTCAGCCTCCTAATGAGATGAGAGACAATTAATCGGAGCTGTAATCAGCTAATTCACATGACAGATTCAATCACCGTGCTGAGTGACTCAATGAGAAGGTATTTGATTATGCAATTAACACATACAGTTTAGAGAGCACAAACAGCCTCTTGGCTCCTTATGAAAGGGCTGTTGGATAATTCTATAACCGGTTTATATGAACACATGATTATGGTTCCTGTGGTTGTGTACCGATGTGGTGTGGTGACTCACTCTGATAGTGCAGCTGAAAGAGGCCCATGCTTCCCTCCAGCGCAGAGCGGTAGTAGACGGACAGAGAGTTGGTGGGACTGCGGATCACCTGACCTTCCACCAGCAGTGTGTGGTTGGCCAGAACCAGCATGGCACCGTGTTCATCTACACCTCTGATGGACAGCTGCTCGCTGTCTGACAGATTCACATTCTTCACCTGAACACACAGTCAGTTAATGGGAGGCAGTGAAAGGCCACAGCAATAAGAGACGACTGGAGCTGCCGTTACGACTCCATTTGATGAAAAGGCTTTAGTGGCGCTTTCTGCAACCAGAATAAACAACTGTCTCACGTTTGTTGCCAATGTTGCGTTCCCATCCTGAATAGTGAGTGTATACTGAGATCAATGATGTGACATTTAGTGTTTTATTGTGTTGTGACTTGGCACATCACTCTTCTGTCAAGGGCATCATCCTGTTTTATTCACTTTTTTATATTAAAAAGTCAACAAACAATTATCAGTCAGATATGCTCTCATTTTCACTTTCCATTTCAAGCATCTAACTGCCAAGAGTGAAGCATCTGCATCACATAGTATGAGATTAAGTGTTGTTATTATCATGTTATTTACGCAGTTACATTGTTACTGTAGCAGAGATGATTATATGCCGCTTGTGAGTTGTCGCTCAAAAACAAGGCCATTACGTCTTCTAATGGTATTACTGTGCATTAATGATTAAAATCTCTACTTAAGCTACCATAAGGCTTTTATTTGCACAGCAAATACAGTACAGTGTCTTGTAGTGGTGTAACGTTATGTCAAGCTCAAGAGGAGAAACAACAAACAATATTATACCACAGGAATGAGGCCAGATTTCAAATAAAAAAAAAATAAGATTCCCAATTTATGTTTTTGCATAAATAAAGGTTTGTTGATTGAAAACTGTGTATTGAACACTTGGGCAGAATAACTGAGTCGCGGTCCGACCATCCATACAATCCAGCTTTTGAGTTTGTCTTGTTATAAAACCCTTGTATGTAGGTGTTTGTGTCTGTGGACCTCATTTTTCTTTTTTTATTGAAGGAAAACTGTCATGTTCTGGTCTGTCTGTTTATCTGCCTCTGTACCCAGTAATTAGGATTCTTCTTCATCTTCTTCATGCGTTTTATTGGTGGTTGTCTAACAACAGTTTAGTGCATTACTACCACTAACCAGTAAGGAGTGTGGACCAGGATTAACAAATTCAAAAAGAAAAAATAAATACAGTAATTGTGATTACCAGCTGCACTTGCTCTCCTATGCCACTGCTTAATCAGTCTGATTCAGCTCACCTGGCCTTTATATTCTAGGGTTCCACAGTCAGCTAGTGCCAAACTATTGTAAGCCTTTCTGTGAGTTAATGTTCAGCATTCCTGGGCATCCACTTGTGGTCAGATGTTCTGACCACGACCAGGCTCCTGGATTCCTTGTCTTGTCTGGCCACTGTTGGACACCTGCATTCTACTTTCTGGACAGGGACCTGGACTTGACCTCAAACATGAGGTCATGGGATCTGTCAGTAACCACACCACAGTTCGCCTTTCCAGTGTCTGCCCAGAGAGTCTACCCGAGATCCAGCCGTTTTTACCTGCACCAAGGTTCTGTTCATTATCTTAAATAAACCTTTTTGAATAATGCGACGCTGTGTCCGGCTGAATATCGGCTTCTCTATCTCTTCTGGTATAACAACAGCTTATAGGAGTAGCTATTTTTCAAACTCAAACTCATTGGCTCATTTTCTCTGAAGAACATTAAAGTGGAAGAAATCTTTAATGACCAGCCACTTTACACTCCCCAAACGAATTTATATTACACCCAGAATTTTACACCTAGGCCTGCTATTTGTGTGTCTGTGGGAAGGTTGTTTTTCGGCATCATCCATTTCTGGACAAAGTGGAAACATTGATGCAAAACTGAATCACTGCCATCTGTTTGCTTTCACATTCCTGCTCTTTTTACTCTCTGTCTCATGGGAGCCAATAGACAAAAGGTTGCCAGAAATTGTGTGTGTGTGTGTGTGTGTGTGTGTGTGTGTGTGTGTGTGTGTGAGGGGGGTTGGGGGGGGGGGGGGGGGGGGCAAAAAGATTTTCTACACAAATGGCCCTACGGGTGATTTCTGAAGAGAGAGAATATTCTGATATAATATAGGATATCTCTCAATGTAAGGTCCACATTTTTTAAATAGAAGAGTCAGACAGTTAAAAGGTATAAATATATCATATATGCTGTTTGCATTGATGCAGTAGTAGTGAGGTGAACATATATTTTGGATTCTAATCTAAAAGTGCTTGAGCTTGTGTTGAAGTTCAAACAATAACATGCAATGGGTCTACCAGATCCATTAAAACTGGCTGAATAACCAATATATGAACACCACAAAAGGGTTAAGGTGGCCCTAAGGCCTTATAAATGTTTGAAAATGCTCCCTTTTTGAAGTACAGCTGAAACTATGGATTTATTTACTAAGGATTCAAATTTGTGCTTTGATGTGTATGGGACAGAGCAAACATCTAAACGGTGTGCTTCTATGAGTCAGCCAAAACCATTTGTTGGTACAAAGTGTTTTGGCAGTATACAACACTCTGCTTGGCTGACAAAACACTACAAGTTACCACAAGGAGGCAGAAGTCAGCCTTGAGACCAGAGGCATCCACATAATGGCAAAAGCATCAACACTGCAGCATCCCTTAATAAAACCATCCTGATAAACAGACACTCTGCAGGCTGTGAACATGTCACAGCCTGACTGCATTCTGCTGGTGTGGGATTTCCCAGGGGCTGAGACCCACCTGCAGTTCAACTCCGTAGCCAGTGTACACGGTCACAGTGTAGGTGCAGTGCAGGAAGAGGCCATCAGGCAGAGGTGGGTTGTCAGAGGAGTCTATGTATCCCTCTGGGTCTGAGAAATTTACCATGCAGCTGGATGCGGCTGAGGAAAAAGCAGAGAGCTCAGGTTATTTTTCCCCATTGAATTAGTTTATAATCCCTTTTAATGGCATTTTAACAAGAACTTTTCTAGAAATCCCTGCTGTGTGTAATTAAAGACAGAAATTAGATGGATTTTAACCACTCCACTGGACAACGCCAGGGACTCATGGGAGTTAAAACTGGCTCAGCATAAATAGCCACACTTTCCAGTCCTCCAATGCTTTAGGAAGCTCTTTGCAAGACCAGTTAGTACTTTGTTGTTGAAAAGATTTTTGATCTTTATTGAAAAAAAATCTAAGTGTGTATTTATTTTGTAAATTAAGTGTCTCATAGGTTTGTTGATGTCCATAAAAACAGTCTTTTCTAAAAAGTTGTATTTTCATTTTGTACTGATACCTAGCAAAATTATTCATAGACCTTAAATATTTTTACATTTTATCATGTTACAATCTCAAACAAATGTATTTTAAGATCTTGACCAAAACAAAATGGCATATAAATGGTATATAAATATGAAGTGAAAGGAAAAGGAGTTGTCAAAAATATTTAGCAAATTCTTAACAAAACTAGTAAATGTGGCCAGCTTTTACTGCAATTTCATCAGCAAGGTTCTTGGGGTTTGCCTCTACCAGCTTTGTGCATAAAAAGTTATTTTATTTTATTTTTTCAGTTTTGTTTCCAAAATACCTCAAGCTCATTCAGATTGCATCGAGAGCTTCTGTAAACATCAGTATGCAAGTTTGGCCAGATTCGCCCAATAACAACCAATGTGCTTTTTTATCACCTGGCTGCATTTACCTATCATGTTGTGTTCTTTATTGATAATACCGTGATATGTACAAAATATCTAATCTATACATTTTGGAGGACACTTTAACCCCTTAAGCCAGTGAGTCCCCCTTCAAGAAGACTTGAGGAAATAACATTTTAAAGAATGATTTGCTGAATAAAAATCAATAACCTTTAGGACACTTGATTTTTATTAATGTAATTATTTATCTAGGAAATAATTACAAAATAATTACAAAAACACCATTAAATCAACATTAATCTTCCATATTAATGCAGTTCCTTAGTGCCAGTAAAACTCTCACATTTCTTTGTGGTTTGCAATGTAACATCTAATTTTATATTTCACTTGGCTGAAAGTACAACAGTAGTTATTTGTGGTCTGTGCATCACCCACAATATAAATTACTCTTCTCAAAGGGTGCATGCAAAAGAAGCATAGAGAAATTAACTTAAACACATAAAGTATGTTGTTTTTGTATATATTCACTTGTTGCATTTGTTCTTAACTAGTCCTACAGTTCATCATTCATAGCTCTCCAGTGCACCTTTATAACTCCTTTGTCTGTTTGTGTGAATCTAAGGTGAAACGTGAGGGGTTGGTAAATGGCAGAATGAAGGTCGTGTGGTAGTGTAGAGAAGCCCCAACTGTGAAAAACACACTTCCCCAACATTATTCCCCAAGATTTTAACAAACACACCCCATGGGGACTGTTACACACAATAACTGCTGCTCCATCAGAAATGTCCTCCATGGACCTTTTAGATAGCAACAAAAAGCAACAAAACACCTCTCGTCCCATACATGATGATATGATGATGACACGAATGCCATTATGAACAGTAAGTCTTTTGCTCAAAGAAATCACTCAAAATCCTCATTGTTTAATGATACTGTATGTGTCCAAGTATCTCTTCTAGGAATTATCTCTTTTTGCCTATTTAAAAATTCCAAACACTCAGAGTAGCTCATCATTTCTTAAGTTTCAAAAGCAAGCATGGTCTTACACAATCAAATTTGGATTTTAATGATTCTATTCAATAGAGTGACGTCATTGAATGCCATTGAATGAGAGAAAGCTTCAGCCTGGAGATAGTTTCATCAGCTATAATAGTTTGTACACTTTTGATTCTCCCTCTTGTGTAATGAATGTAGGAGAAAATAGTCACGTAATGATTTTTGTCCTAATACCTGATTTATGTGACATGATTACATTTCCCTAAGCACTTGTGATTTGGCCGATCCGGCCCTTGTGACAATTTCTTCTGTGGAAGCTGCCGGAGTTCAGGAACTGACAGTATGGAACACCGAACCACATAACCAGCAAGTGTCAGAACCAAGCCTGATCACCTTGCCAGATCTGGTCATTAGAAATGTTTCTGTTTACAATGTAGTTTACTCAAATGTTTGCATGAATCTCCTGAAAAACGTTGTTTTGTTCTCCTCCAATGTGCTCAGCTACACTCAGTGACATTGTATTATTTTTTGCCTGTGCAAATTCTCAGTTATCCGGGTCATCGCAACAGCAAGCAGGCCTAAACTGAAGGCAACTGGACTTGCTCAGCTCTTTCTGAAAATGTTTCGACACCTATCCAGGAGCCTTTGTCAAATATCATTGCCTCATACCAAGCACCAAATACATAAAACTGACTGAACCAAAAGCAAGATCGTTACAATCTGAGTTTCTGTTACGGCTGGAACAACAGGAGTGAACCTATGTGCAAATCTATTCTGTAAGTGACCCAACAGCCTGATTCCAGGCCAACAACATCAAGACTTTCCTTTCAGCTTCTGACGGGACAGTTTTCAGTGGCTGGTGCAATTGATGTTTTCAGTTGGTTTAGAAATTGTGGATTCCTCTTTCTTTCTTTTTTCCACTCTACCAAACTCTTATCCTCAATTTGACGATAGATGTCAGATCTCGGAATTTGGTTCTTCAAAACCATTAATTCAAACTGTATGAGGAGTAAACTTTGATCAACTTTAATAACATTTTGAACAATCTTTTCTTCTTTAGAAAATGTTCCCTTTTCCCCCATAAAAGTAAATTTTAAAATGAGATATTATCTTTCTTTTCTGTTTTTGTTTCTTCTTACTTCATTGAATCATTAGGACTAGTGTGATAAAGAAATCAAATCATTGATTAGCTGTAATTAATTTGATTGGTGGTAAATATATATTTCTTAGAAATATACAGAATCTCCTGGTTTTAGGGAAATAATTCATTATTATAAAGTATGAATATGAATAAAATATGAGCATAAAACGGCTTCTTATGTTCAGAAAGGGATCACATGAGGCTTCGAAAATGCACGGCTGATTTATTGAATTTCTTTTAAAGGAAATTCAAACTGCCACTTCAGAGGGAAGCCGAAATGGAGAAAATCAAAAAAGGATTTTGTTCAAAAACGTTTTTAGATACCAGCGTTCTTTTATTACTGCAGACTGCAAAAATCTCATTTAACTTCAAAAGATGTTATTTGCCCTGAGTATCTTGCATGTTCTTTAGGTGTGCTGGGGAAGGATGTCAAGAGATTAATGAAGAACGCATGTATCAGTACAACACAAAATGTCTGCACACATTCAGACACAGGATTATTCAAAGCTTGCATTTAAATATTGTTGGTTTAACTTCCACTCATACCTGCTGAGGGTGTTTCTGTGTCCACGTCCACGTCCAGTGCAGGGCCTATGGTGGGCACGTCAGTGTCTGGCTCAGGCGTGTGTGTCCGTGTGTGAGGCAGCTGAGAGTGTGTGTCAATGGAAGGAGGCTGGCTTGGACGGCTGCCCTGGTCCGACGCCGCAGCGGATTCTGGGGACTTTACTTTTGTTGGTAATCCCTCACTTTGATGCTCCTGGGGGTTACTTCCATGGAAGGAATTGACACTGAGCCCTCTGCCCAGGAGAGGGAGCAGATTTTGGGGCAGTGCAGAGGGGACAATCTCCCCTTTCTTGGACATGAGACGTCCTTTTTGGGCCAGCACTGAGTGTAGTAAACCTCCTGCTGCGAGACTGGAAGTTTTGCCTTTTGTGCTGCCTTCCTTTGTGCCACCCGTTGTCACCACTGGAGACTGAATAGAGGGGGGGACTGTGGCGACTTCTTTATCTGAGAAGAAAGGAAAACAATTGATGCATTACTATAAATGGCACGATGGGAAAGAAATAAAATATCTTGCAACAGCAGTCGGATCTGGGTGGTTTTGTCTCTGTCCTGCTGTAATCAGAACTGAGTTTCCAGCACCTGGAATTTTGCCCATATTGACATATAACAACCAGTGGAAATAAAGTCAAATTAGAGGTTAGAGAATTACTCAAGATATCTTCAGGAGATATTATTTTTGTAGATGTCTTTAAATTCATGAAAAGAACAGGTATTGTAAATAGAATATAATGTAGAAATGTTAGTTATTGAAAGTCCAGCCTAATCCTGGCTTTAACGTTGCACCTCCACAGAGCCACAGCATCAAGGCGAGGTCTTTCCTGCAGTCTGTTTCTACGGGACAAGTAAATGGCCATCTTTACCTCACTGATTAAAAAGTTTTTTGACAAACTCCTCCTATAAAAAAAGTCTGTAAAAACTGTGCTAAAAAGACTTAAAACGCTTACTAAAGAGCTGAAATAGGACACTCATTTGAAATACCCCAATTAACAGCCGATATTAATTGACGATGGCACCATGTAAAATCCTGGAGATCACCAGTTTTTTTTTTTTATTAGAGGCTTGCACAAAGTCCTCCACTGGGGTGCTCTTCCGGCAAGTTTATCAGTCCTAACACAGACTGCAAGGTTTCTTTGGTTTATCACCTTCATGTAGCTTTGGTAAATGGGTTTCTGGTCCATCTTGAATAAAACCATTTTCTGTAGGTCCAGGCCGCAGAGCAGAGGTCCACTTTTCTCTGTACATCCAGGATCCAGGATCAGGCCAGGAAAGGCGTGGCTTTGTCCCTCGCAGTACACACGGAGGCCCCTCTACTTGACCGATAGCTTTCCCCTCACGAGGGCTAGGAAGTGCCGCACCAGCCTGGCAGACCATACCCCCATCATGGAACCCGTGGCCTCGATGTTGGAGAGGGACGGTCCTGTCAGGCTTCGAGATGCCTGATGGCCCCTTAGCCTCCTCCTCCTCACCTCGAACTGCAGCCTCCTCGGGTCCCAAGTCCCAAGTTCTCCGACAAGGATGTCCAGGTAGACATGCCTTGTGCTGCAGAACCCGAGGTCTGTGAGTTGGTTCGGGTGGTCGAGGCTCATGTCTTGATCTCAGAGGACCCCAGTGTAGCATGTCCACAGCGTCTTCTCGGGTTCACCATTGGAGTCCTGTTGGAGGTTCTCAAGGGTCTCAAGCCTCCAGAGGAGGTTCCCAGTGATCTCCAGAGTTCTTCAGAGGAGGTTCCCAGTGATCTCCGCCACCGGAAGACCTCGTCGGCTCTGGGCTACCCCCAGGTCGTCTGGCAGAACTCTATTTTTGTTTAAACTCTATGATACGATACTAGGTATCAGTATCGTATCAGTTCAAATGTGAAAAGTACCCATGCCCAATCGTGGGAATGTTTTTCCTCAGCAGAGACAGGGAAGCTGGTCAGAGCGTATATGAAGATGGATGGAGTCAAAAACAATGCAATCTTGGACACAAAACCTGTCAGATGCGCCACAAGACCTGAGACTTGGCCAGAGGTTCACCTTCAAATATAACACCAGTTACAATGTAATAGTTTAGATGAGAGCATTTTCATTATGATGGGCCAGGGTTCAGACCACAAAACAATTGAAAATCTGCTGCAAAACTCAAAAGCCTATGAGTTTCCATCAAAACTCGAGCAGTTTTACAAAGAGTAATCGGCAAAATTTTCAGTCTGTTCAAAGCTAGTAGAAACGTCCCCCAGACGACTTAAAATAAGAATTTACAAAAAACTAAATTTGACATCCATTTACCATTTTCCTTTAATTTCACAATTATCGGACAATTTGCTTTGGTGTGACACATACAATTTAATAAAATACATTTGCGGCTGCAATATGCCAAAAGGGTCAATGGAAATGAATACTTTTCCAGGGAGCTATATATAGACAGCCCTGATGAGCTAAGTTCCAAATTCAGCACACACAAAATACTGATTGCACACACAGATAGACACACAGCTCAGCACAGACTGGGCAGTCGAGCATGACAGGAGTCAACACTACATGTGGGAGGAAGAATGTGAAAAAAAATGGAAAAAGCATAGACAGGGAAACTGCTCTGCCGTGCATTCAAAAACGCCATCTCCAGCAGCTTTGTTCAAAAAGACCACACAGCAGCATTTACACACACGCATAGGCTTGTATGTACACACACACACACACACACACACACACACACACACACACACACACACACACACACACACACACACACACCATGTCTGCCACCTCACCCCCACAAAAACAGGCTTGCTTTAGCTAAATAAAAAAAAGCTTGAAAAGCTTTGAGTTTTCACATTTTATGAAATTAATTAACTCCTGGAACAAAATCATTAGAACCTGCAGGAGCTCAGCCGTTGTCATTTTAAAATAGTTACAACGATGTAATGTGTTTTTGTTTTTTTTATTGCAAGGGCTTTTTCTGTCCTGTTTGGCTACTTTTCATCTGAAGATATATTAAAAGGAAACTTATTGTTAGGAAAAATACCAGAGTATGGATGATTTGAAGAAGAAACTTCTGTCAGACTGTGCATCTTGCAATCATTTGGAGAGCTACACAAAAGCAATCGCTGACAAAACACACCAACTCTTGAAGAAACTGAATCTGGTGAAACTTTGGTGCAGAAAAGGCAGCAGAGCAAGCCTGAACTAGATACAGATCATCTCTGATCCCACAGACAGCACTGCATCAAGAACTATTCCCGTGAATGAAGACCGATGTTTCTAATAACCCCACAAACAGTTGGGTATCTGGCTTGTGTTTCAGCAGCAGAGGAAGATACAGGACCTCAGGTAAACAAAACCCCAGCATTGCCTTCCCACGCATTCAGCAGTGTTACTGTGTATATAATGTGATCTTCATCTAAAGCAGTGCTTCTCAAACTTTCATCTGTTGTGCCGCCTTTGAAGAATGAAAATAAATTTCAGGCTCCCCATCCCAACAAAACTGGGTCAAAAATTTTACTTTAATTGATTTCTCTCTTAATGCATTGAAGCCGTCGCTCTGACGATTACCCAGAATCCCTTTTACATTTTAGAACAGCAAAAAAAAAAAAAAAACATTTTATAACAACTGGAATTTTGCCAAATTTTAGAAACGATATAGTATTAACAACAGTATAAAAGGTTTTAAGACTGACACATCCCTGCAGTCAGAACAAACCATAACGTACAACAAGGTTCAAGGCCTTTGCACATAGCGTGTTCTCTCTCTGGAAAGAGGGCACATTACTTTTAGCTAGTCATTAACTTCATTATCAAACACAGAGACTTAAATCAGACCAGCTGAAAATATGGTGGAAATAGTATCAAGCAGGCTATTAATATTACAGTTACATTAACTTTCCATTGAGGAAGCAGAGCCCGGGGACTTCGGTTCGGGTTCTACTATCTCTGGTCACCGAGGTGGTTAAAAAGCTCCTTGGTGGCAAGGCTCCGGGAGTGGATGAGATTCACCCAGAGTACCTTAAGGCTCTGGATGTTGTTTACATAATGCATTTCACTGTGTTTTTAAACACATGGAACTAACTGACGTAGCTCCCGTTAGCTTCTTCGAACCATGCCATTGCTAATGTAATTCGAGTGTGTTTTATGGTTATAACAAACGTTATCCCCACAAGAGTTTTATACACTGATGGGATATTAATGTTTGTGTTATCCGGCCCGCTCATTACGACCAGAATAAAGCCGAAGCTTTTTAAAGTTAGCGCTGAATGTCCACTAGCATAAATGCTATTAGCTTCTTGTAACCATCGTTCGATAGTGATATGAGCGTTATTACCGCAAAAGTATGGAATATTAATGTCGATTTAAAGGTGTTTTGTATAACTTTTGATTAGCCGATTTTAGTGACCGATTGCTACAGCGACCCCTAGCCTCCCGGAGGTATAATCACATTAATAAAATTGAGTGTTCTAGAAGTTTACTCATGTTTACTGAGAAAATCATTCTTTAAAATGTTATTTAATCAAATAATGCTTTGTTTAACACATACCAATTGTTGTTCTGAATTAGTTAGGCTAATTCAATCTCAATTCACATTCTTTAAGATGAACATTGGTTCTTTAACTCAGATCTGCAGTGAACCAGGATTCACTGAATTATTCTGATGATGATGCTGATCAACCACTTTATTTTGCCTTTTGTTTCTTTTGTGTGTACATAGTGTCTTAGCTTCCTTTTTATCTTCATTTTGCTTAGTAGTTTTAGCAAAGTTTCACTAGCCTAGTAGAGAGGATTTGTTGATTGAAATATAGTGTTAATTCAGATAAACAGCATTACATAGTGATATTGTCTGGATGTTAATTTTATTTCTTGTTAATAAATTCTTGAACCTGAAGAGAAGTTGTCACTCATTTATTCTATATGTGTGCAGAGTATACTGTTAAAAGAACACCAGTGCTCGAATCATCCCGTTCAACTATTGTCCTAATATCAGCTCTTGAGCTGATATTCACCAGACAATATCTAACAGACAGAGTTATTTATTAAACATTAAATAACTTTAAAACAGTGTGTAATTGCACAACAATATAAACCAAGCAGAGCAATATGGTGAACGCAGTAAGGCTCCACTTATGAAAGTAAAACCTGTTGGGCTCGTTTTGGCATTAAGACAACAAATTAATTGGTACATTGCCAGACAGGAGACACTCACAAAAAATGTGCATATGAATTGACACACATATTTCAAAGATATGACAGAATTCGATGTTCAACAAAATCCACTTCGTTTCCAAGTTTATGCCTACATGACATGATTATTCAGAACAGAAACATAAACTGGAAACAGTGTGACAGTTGTTTAAGGTTTATACAACAGTGGTGCCACTTGTACATTCTGTTTGGAAATAAAGGCCTGTATGAAAAGAATAACTCTGCTCACCAGTAGTAGTTTGGATCACAGTCTTTCATGTCTTGAAATACTATTGTCATATTTAAAAACTGAATGTGAATAGTATAAATTAATCCCGTTTTTGAAGTATAGGACTTGCTTTAAATGCAATGTTTTTTTTAATAGTGAATCTGTTTAGGGATGGAGGGTGAAGAAGTCACAGTGCTAAACTGCATCAGAACAGGGTACTTTAATTTCACCCTGATGTCACTGTATCATATTACTAATTTTTTTCCCTATTTAAGAATGAAGTTAACAACTGTAACTTAAACATCATAAAGCAGATAAGTCCAAGGAACTCTAAGCATGCACCAAGCGCAGATGAGTGAATCCTAATTAGTGGGGACAGACCATCTAATAGATTAAATTATGTTATCATTGAGTCAATCCTGTGACATCTGAGTGCCACCTCCATACAGCTAATTAAAGGGACACTTTCAATCCAAGTATAATATTAGGTCAGTTAAACTTGTGGAGTATTGATCTGGTCAGTTCAGTAGTAGAGGGGGTTGTTAATCAGTGTCAGCTGCTCTGGTCTTAATGAAATTAACAACAGGAGCTTTAAAGGGGCAACAGAAAGACAAACCCAAAAACAGGAATCATTCTGCAGGTGGAGGCCACAGACACATTTCTCTCACAGTAGTTTTCCATTTAACAAGGGTCAGTGTTACTACTGGTATGATGAGACAATACTTGGACACTACAGTGGTATTACACCCCAGTCAGGATCTGTCTCCCTCCCAGATCCTGGTCAGGATCTGGGAGGGAGACATTTCAGCAAATTGATGGCATGCAGCATCAGTTTCTCAGTTTTCTTATTTCTGTGATTTTGGAATAAGCTCACTGTGGGTTAGTCATTTTCCTTTTTTTTATCAATGATGTGGCATCCTAATGTTCTTAACACATTACCCGGTATGTTGTATATCCATATCAATATGGATATACATGTTTTTTTTGTCCTATTACAGCTGTATGTGTTTTCAAAATGTTCCTTTAATTTTCTGAACCATATATATGACGTCTCGGGGTTGTGATGCTTATGCTGTGGAATTCTTTAAAATGTTCAATAAAAAAAAATTAATTAGTAGAAGCCATGTTTAGCTGTAGATCAAAGTGTGTAGGGGCATTAGTTACCAAAAGAAGCTTGCTTCCCTACGCCTTTGAATTGTTAGGCAGATTAATAAAAGTGTGATGGGGTTTTTTACTCAAGACAGAGCGAGTCTCTGATCTGCAGAGGCAAGGCTCAGGTGCACCAATAAATACTCATCTCCTATCTCCGCAATATGACAGATTATCTGGCTTTGCTACCTAACTTCTTGGTGACAAAACATTTTGAGATTTTGTTTTGGACCATCACTTTTTGTGAGATCTCTTCATTGTTTAGGTTTATCCATGAGACTGCTCCTACATCACAGATCAATTACTGTACAAGTCCCACCTGGAGTTCATCTGATTGACACCGTTCTCACTCATAATCCTGCAAACGTTTTGAATTCTTATCTATTCCAGAGTCAGCTTTTTTGTTTCACAGCAACCAGCTACATAGACTTTTTCCTCAAAGATTTTTTGCTTTTTTTCCTCATGTTGAGAAAACATTGAGGGGCTTCAACCATACCCAGATACTACGGATGTCTGTGGGGTGCCAGTTAGGTGATGATACTCAACAGGCTGAGGAGTCAGACTTTCTGTATTAATTCACCCCTTTTATAGCTTTAAATGTTTACTGTGTTACTCAGACATACAATGACAGTGATGACTGAGCTTGAAACTGTCCTGTAAGCATTTAGAACTGATCCAGCTTGTCTTCACTCAGTCAACTTTATGCATCAGTCTCCAAATGAAGCATTGCTGACTGTCTATAAATAAATAAATAAATTATTAAATAAGTAAAACATTAGCTCTGTCCACTTTTGCATCTTTGGCTATAGAGTGCATCTCAAAAACTAGAATATCATGAAGTAGTTCCATATTTTTTGTCCCTTGTTTCAAAAAATTAAACTAATGTATTCGATCTAATGCACATAATTCAACTTGTTATAATGTTGATGATTAAAGCTTATCAATAATGTAAATCCAAAATTCAGTGTCTCAGAAAATTTAAATGTTAAATAAGATCAATAAAACGGATATTTTAAACAGAAGTATCAGGCTACTGAAAAGTATGTTCATTTTTATGCACTCAGTATTGGGCTAGGACTCCTTTTGCATGAATTACTGCATCATGTGGCAAGAAGGTGATCAACCTGTGGTTCTGCTGAGGAGTAATAGAAGGCCGGATTTCTTCAATAGGCCAGTTTACTGGCCAATCGAGGACAAGAACACTATGGTCATGGAACCATCTTTTGGTAGATTGTAAAATCAGAATGTCCATAAAGCTTGTCATCAGAAGGAAGCAAGAAGCACTCCAAAATGTCCTGGTCGAAGGTGAACTCTGTGAACAACCAGCCCCTTTAGCAATTAACTTTTGTGGTTTCCCCTTCCTGTGAAGTATGTTATCGTCTGTCTTCTGGATATATTTCCAGTCAGCGGTCTTCTCAGACTAAAAGACAGTTTAGATGCTCAGGAAGCCTTTGCAGGTGGTATTTAGGAGATTAGGGTGAGATACCATACGTTTCCAACATTTCACTTTTCATAATATATCAATTCTCAGACACATAATTTTGGTTTTATATGATCTAGAAGCCATAAGCAAGAAGCAAATAAAGGCTTGAAATATTTTACTTTATGTGTAATGAATCAATTTAAGATACGAGTTTCACCTTCTGAAATGAAAGAAACAATATTCTACTTTTTAGATGGGGTTGTTTTACCTTCCATGGAAATGTGTGCATCTCCATCAACGTCATTCTCAGTCAGGTAAGCATCCAGGCCATTTTCAGTCTAACTGCAGTCTTGTCGATCATGTTGTCACAACCTCTTTCGCCACACACAGTTGAGCAGAAAAGTGTTTCTGGTTCCTGATCATCCTAACCAGATTTTCTTTGTCTTCTTCCAGATTTTAGCAAAGAGCTGCCACATCTGAACAAGTTTTACTTTAATACAAATGCTTGAACTGATGATTTTTTTTATGTACAGTTATTAAAAATGGCTCCAGGACATTATTGTTGGAGTATTGATGAATCTAAGGACTGCTATTAAATAAATCCATTTTATGCGGACAAAGTTAAACTACCAGATGCAAACAATCATGATAAATTGGGAGATGTTAAAATACCTTGATGTTATTGATATTCTGGAACCTGCTTTTATTAAATGCACCTTTGAAATTTAAGTGAGTGTATTTTATGTGTCTGAGCCGCCATGTGTAACTATGAGCAAATGTGAATTTCAGAAAACAGTGGACCTAATTATTGCTATAAACATGACTGCAGTTGAATATTGTATAATTATTCCACCCTGGCATAAAACAGATCAAATAAATTGTTGAATTTTGAAATTTCTAAGACATTGGTGTCCTTGAAGAGGTAGTGCAAATGTCTAGCTGGAGTATAATCTTCTTGCGAAGCAGTTTGATTCTTCAAAACACTATTTAGAAAAGTCTGAGTGGGCCCATTGCATCCGTTTTTATCTCTATTGCCAGCTTCCCATGCTTCCTGGAACAATAAGCTCTAAGATCACCTTCTAAGAAGCAGATCTAATGTTCTGTATGAATTATCCTTTAACTCCGAGAGCGTATAAATCACAGCACATCTTCTCTTCCTTTAGCTTTAATCTGAATTTTAGACTTAAACAACTCCTGATGTTAACATCTCAACATTTTTTGAACAATTAAAAGTTGAATATCTTTTGTTTTCACAGCTTTGATTACAAATGTTATGTGGACTAGGAATTGTTGCCCATTTTATACGCCTCAAAAAGTCACAAAAATTGTGCATCAACTCTCACAGCCACGCAAACCTGCAGAGAATGCCCAGCTAGTTTTCCAAGTGATTATAATAATAAAAAAAATTAAAGAAATAACAGAATCACTTCACTTTCACACTGTGGGTGAGTCGACCCCGTCAGGATTCCTGTGACAGTTTGGAGCGTGTACACTACATCCGTGGTCTCATTTGCCTTATAGTGCTGACAGTAGTTTCTAGAAAGCTGCTGTTGGCTGACAATCCTTTGTCCTTAATTGGTCTCCTGTGTGAGTGCATTTGCATCTATTGTGCCTTTGTTTTGCTGTTACACTCATCCCAATTACCTTATTTATAGCAATATTTCTGCCTTTGAACCACCAACAACAATGATGTCTAATGAGAGGGATACATAGAGGCAGACAGCACCGGATGGAGAGGTTGTTTAGACGGAATCAAAATGAGCTTTTAATGTGGCTTTAATATTGTAATGTGCTGTGGAAACAAAACAAATGATGCTGCAACATCATTAGACAAGAGAAAGATGAATGCTTTCTCTTTTATAGTTTTCTCCGATATTTTTTTAAGATTTTATATTTCCTTTTTGTGGGGCAAGAATTAAGTTTACCGAATATGAGATTGGTTTATCTGTTCAGGCGGACGCATTTATAAGCTTCTGGATGGAACTTCTCAACGCACACAAAGAATCGTGAGGCATGTGTCAATTAATCACATAGCTTTGGTGGTACATGAGTAACTGGGTCCAGTCATCAGATGAATAATCAAAGCCCAGATGCTGTGCAGCTCCATGATGGACAGATTGCAGGGTTGGGTTTAAGTTGGGTTTTCAACCTTCAGCTGAGCACAGATTAGTGGTGGGAAGAAAAACAATGGCCATCCTGATGACAAATCACAGTCGGGCTGTTTCTGAGCTCTGTTTGATGGAAATCACATTATTTGTTGTGAATGCAAGTGTTGTGGGGGATTTAGCTATTTTTAAAGTCTGTCAATCAAAAGGTACAGAAAAAAAAGTGCAAAAATGTTTGGGACCTAATTTCAAAAACATTTGGATCTCATTGAATATGCTTTGCTAAAGCTCATAATTGAGTTCAGTGATCACAGCCATCAGACAGAACAAAATAATCAGCTAATTCACTCTCTGCTCGCTCCTTAACAAACCGTTCAGTCTGCAGAATTAGTACAGGTCACATGAAAGGTGCAACAATAAAAGCAACAAATCTGAGATGTGACGATAAAACGACTCAGCACTGATCTAAACGCTGAGCAAAAATAGGCTTTTCCTCATTCATTAAAGAAAGCTCCACTTACCTCCTAAAAGACTTAAAAAAATATCCAGATTAAAAATGTGTTTTCATTCTCAAGGAAGTCAACTTCTGAATTATTCATGAGCCTGAACTTAATAAAAGAAGAATAAAAGACTTAATGTGAGCAGAGTAAAGTTAAGTCTGAAGTCTTCTGATAACTATAATCAAGTCGAAATATATATTTTCTCTTTGTCTTTCTTAGTTATCAACAGGTTTGGTTATTTTGACTGATTACTTTTCAAACAATCTGACTGTGGTCCCCTATGCACCAAAAGGAGGTGCTTCAGAGAGAGGAAGGGCCGGTCAGTGCCAGGAAGACTTTGGGGCAGCAGATGGAAGCTACTGTCACTCGCTGGTACTATGATGCTGGCTTCGCTGTATACAGTTGGATTCAATAAGTTTCTGATTCCAAACAACCATTGGGAAAACTGCACATTATTTCCCAGATCAAAATACTGCACAGGTACATCTAAAAAAAAGAATATTGCATAAAAGTCCAATATTTATTGCCAGTGATCTCAGAAAGTGAGACTCCATTATTATATACAATAATTACACATAAAGTGAAATACTCCAAGCCTGTTTGTCTTGTAATTTTGTTAATTATGGCTATGGAGAAAACCCAACGTTTAGCTTCTCAGAAAATTAGAATACTGTGAAAAAGTTAATTACTGGAAACTCATGGTATCACACCCTAATCCGCTAATTTACTCAAAGCACCTGCAATGATTTCTTGAGCCTCTAAAGCAAGAGTCACCAACCTTTTTGAAACTGAGAGCTACTTCATCGGTGTTGTGCCATACGAAGGGCTACCAGTAGTGACCCTTGACCTAGAAGAGTCAGAGTTCAGCTTAACTTTATGTAAGATATACAGATTTTTCATGTTTTAGTATAGATATTGTCATTTTTAAATAAATGCAAAGTGAATAAACAGGAAGGCTAGTGGAATAAAATAACGTTTTAGATGCAGCTCACTGGTGGATTGTGCTACTTTTAGAACCGGCTCATGGGCACCACATGTGGTTCTCTGCAGCTACTTGGTGCCCACAGGCACCATGTTGGTGAGCCCTGTTCTAAACGGTCTCTCATTCTGGTTAGGTAGACAACACAATCATGGGGAAGACTGCTGACTGAACTGATGTCCAGAAGATGGTAATTGACACCCTTGACAAAAAGGGGAAGCCACAAATGGTCACTGCTGTAGAAGCTGGTTGTTCATAGAGTGCTGTATCCAAGCATAGTAAGAGAAAATTGAGTGGAAGGAAGACGTGTGGAAGAAAGAACAACAGCCTTGAGAGCATTGTCAAGTAAAATACTTTCAAGAACTTTGTGGATCAATAAAATTATCGCGTCTACCTCTAATACCCACCCCCCGCCCCCCTCACTCAATTTAATCTTGTAAATAAAACTTTCGGCTCCCATTCAATTTTCCCTCTACGGACGTAAACAACGTGAAACAAGGAGAGAGATAGAAAATTTCTGATTGCCGCTCATTAACTTCTCCCAAATCTGTTGCAATTCTCTCATCAGTTGCCTCCGATTCCCTGGTTTCAGCCAATTGAGCATATTTGCGAGAATGAATGAAGTCTTCATTCTAGAGGGCACAAGCAAGGTGCGCATAAGCACAATACGTAGAGGAAGATAACTTCATCTTAAAATGAAGCATAGAAGACTTTTCAAAATAAATAGAATTTCGATGTGGATACGTTTTATCTGTAAAAAATCAAAATCAAAAACTGCAAATTTAATAAATAAATAAAATGTAGGCGCAGCGCCTGCAAACAGCGGCGCTCATGGTGCCGTGACTTTGAAACTCTACCAGCACTGACGCGCATGACGCCCACGCCCCGCCGCAGCCACGCCTGCTTCTGGGGGGGAGGGGGGGGGGGTTGGATAGGTAGACGCGATAATTTTATTTCCACAACCTTTGTTATGATGGTTGTGTTGTAACTGCAACCGATTGTTTTTCTTTTTTATGTTATCGTAGTTGACAATGAAACTACAGCTCATTAATCTATCCATGTTGGTCTCATTTGTGAATGAGGTGGAGGTGATCAAGCCTAAAAGGTCCAACATTTTCCCCTCAGCTCTAACCCTTAAAGCATACAGGGCTGCGTCGTTCACGCTGCGTCTTTACGCATGATCCGCAGCTGCTCTATTTTACCCTGGTGCGCTGCGCGCGAGGGATAACAGTGGGGGAAAAGCATAAATAAAGACTGTATAGGGCTCCTTTAGAGGGAAGAGAATGAATATTGGGTCTGAACTGAAGCTCCTGATGTTACAAGCTTCTTGAAATGATCCTTAAAAGTGCACACCTAAATTATATGTAACGTAATTTTGCGCACCTGAATTTAAGCCAAGGCAGCACGCCCACAGGAGCGCCACTGGTTCTGTGTCGTTAAAAAGAAAATAGCATGAAACACAGCTACGGACTCTCCTATTGATTTTAATTAGGACATTTTGGTAGAAGTGGAAAGACAATAAACGTAGTGATAAGGCTGCCGCTGATAAAAGCCCCTGGGTCCGAGGGGAGAGAGGGGAGAGGAGCAGACCAGAGCGTTGAGGTACAGAAACACAGCGCACGTAGTAAAAAAAAAAAAAAGCATCATTAATAAAAGCGAAACTTATAAACAAACTAAGTGGCGTTTTAGACTGCATCTTACGGTTTGGATCACCGAGAACATTCATGTTTTTAAAAAACACAGTAAAGCCAGAATAACTTCCGGTTCAAAAGTAAAAACGAGCTGTAGTCCAATCAGCGATTTCTTAGGTCTCCCACTGGGACGTACCTCTTCCGGTTTGTTAATGTTGTAGCGCTTTTGTTATTGTTGGAGTGCTTTCGTTAATGTTGAAGTGCTTTTGTTAATGTTGTAATATTTTTGTTAATGTTGGAGTGCTTTCCTTAAAGTTGTAGCGCTTTGCACCTCAGGGCCACCGTAGGATTTTTAGTCAAGCTTCCAGTGACAGACCACAGGCAGCAGGTTTTGTCGTCACCATTTCTTACCAGGTTCTTATTCCATCTCTGTGTCCTCCTCAATTTTGGCCTGTTTCTCTCTCTCTCTGCTGTCTCTCCTTGTTTGTGCTACATTCACACATCGACCAGATCAAATTATTATTATCCAGTGTTATATGACATACGATAACGTGAAATTGTCTCTAGTTCTCTCACCTGAGCTGTTCTCCTGTGTCCTTGGTTGGCAAATAACTAAAAAAAGTATATCCAAATTAAGCAACACTGGAATTGATTATAATAAATTTAACAACAGAATACGTTCCAATACCCCTAAAACAGCCAAAAGAGATAATTTTTTCTCCTCCTGCAACAGTGTCAGTGACCCACAGATGCGCCCAGCTTACCCCTACACACAAAGCTCACAGGTGGAGCACACATTGACACAGGTGTGGACCAGACCAATTTTAGGGGATAGTTACGGTGTGCGAGTGCCCCTTTTTGTTACAGTTTGCACATATTGTAATAGAGAATGATCTTTCAACGCTAATAATAATAATAATAAAGACTCAAAAAAGATCCGGCGTTTTTGAAAAAAAAAAAAAACATCCCAGGCTTATGCCCCTCCCCCTCATTTCTTTAAACCACAGCATAGGGCTGAGACTTTTCTTCTGTCTCACAGTGAAAGACCTCACAGATGCAAGTCCACACTGCTAGTGTTTTGAACATACCCCTTTTAGTGAATCATTTAAATACACAGAATCAAAAGTGTGCGTATCATCTTTTGTTTTTTCATCACTCTATTGCACCTACATGTTTTGCAGAGTAATATGATATTAATACTGAATAGTGGACTGGTGCTAGTCTGAAAATAACAGCAAGTGCACATGGTCACATGACGATTCCAAGTGGTTGACTTGTCACACGCTGAGGCAACTGAATGAGGTGCTCAACTGTGTAGGCATGCTGCAGATCAGCTTGTTGAAAAGGGATTCTTTTTTTTTTCTTTTAGGTAGAAAGGAAGGCAAACCTAGATTGAATATTAAGTTTTCAAAGTATCATGTAAAAGTAACTTTTTTGTGCCCTAGTAAAACCTAAAAAAAATCTATCCAAAGAAAAAACTACAACTAGAAATTTGAATTTTACATGGTCTATCCAAATAACATTGTATTTATGTGCACAAAGCTTGTCTGTCAGAAGGAAACCAAACTTGGTCTAATAGATAAAAATTAAACACAAGAGCAGTAATGTGAATTGTTTAATCCAGATTTACTGTGAATTTATATATTTTTCTTAGTTATTTATTGCATATAACAATTAGGTTAATTCCTCTTCAACTACATCCAGACACACAAGGTAATCCAACTCCTCGTCTCTCTAGGACTGGTGTGTCTTTTTCTGCTCCCAGATGCTTCTGTATTCAGCAAATACTTTTGTGAAGTCAGATAAATCTATCTAATAAATGTATCTCTATATGCGCAATTACGCACATTAAGCCTTCATAAAGGGCCGTTGTTTTGCTGGTTTTATCTCATTTATAGCCTTTTATAGTGTCATTCATGTTACTGTGTCCAGTCGAACCAAGCTAATATTTTCTCTGAGTGGAGAGCAGTACTTTGCATCACCCAGACTCATGCTACTATTGGAAACTGATTTTCAACCGCTCCCTACACGGGTCGGGGAGGACAAGCAACCATGTCGATGGTATCAGCGGAAAGGCTAAGATCTCTTTTTTCGGATGCAAAAAAAATTACTTTGATTGCTTTTATGATGTACAACATACTCTGTGAGGTTGTTTGAGTCCTTTACTTCTCTTAGGTAAACCAGGGAGCCAACAATTTGCTTCCTGTGTAATGCACTACATCTTAAAGGGGCTGGTGACGATGAAATTGTCTTGTCTTAAAGGCAGTGATACAGCTCCAAATATCCAAACCTCAGCACCGCCTAAAAATAGGTTTATCCTCCATGGAAAAAGCAACATCCATGTAAACTCAAAAACCTAAAAGCCCCATGATCACATAGGTAAACAGCAACAGAGAAGTCTGTTCTATGACTGATGTTCCGATTGATAAGGAATGTGTCATCTGCATCTGAAGTTCTATCACAAACAGGAAGTATTTTCTGTTGAGACCTAGGATGATCTTCACCTGGGTCATCCTGCACCAAATTCACAAAAACATTTTTAAAAAGTGAAAAACATGGCAGAGATTGTAGAGCACTTGTTCATTCGCTGTTTGGACTGTACTGATTTCAGTGACATCGATGAGGAACTTTTCCCCAATATAAGGAAAAGCAATCAAAACTGCGATTGGACAAGGCTGTTTGGCTTAACAAAAATTAAAGGATATCTGGATAGTCAACAGTGCATACTCTGCAATATTCTTTCAATTGCTAAACACTCTGTTTGTACCTGCAGAAACTACCATTTGTATAAAAACAAGGCTATGAAGCTTTTCTTTAGATTCTTTAAAAGCTACTGCATGACCATCTGGAGAAACAACAAACAAATCCATCAAGACATATTTAGACCACTCAGAAACTGTGCTGCTTTTAAGAAAAATCTATTTTCATTTTTTTTAAATACTGTTTTTGTTCTTGTAAATTTATTTTTTCTGTATAAGAATGGAATACTAATGTTTCTCAAATACTTTCTTATAAAAAAAGAGATAAAACAAGCAAGGAATATGGTTCTAGATGGAAACCAATCCGGGGAGAGATGCTGATAGTATTACTTGGCTGTATGCAGTTGAATTATCCCCATCGTCAGAAACAACAAGGAAAGCCTTTCGGGACACTTTATCCAGGAGTTTATTCAGAGCTGTTCTCAGGTAGGCACTTGAAATCAAACACCATTTCAAGCATCATTATCCCGAAGGCATCAGCAAACATATAGTTCAGTTCTGTTACAGTTTCACACTATGAATTTGTGAAACAAGTAACTCATATCAGCTTCAATTTTCACAATACATCTAAACCCAGGCATACAGACATCGGCATATGATATACTGTACAACACTTCTGTGTGGACGAATCATACAACAGATGGGCCTGCATGACCTTGAACACCTCACTTCAAAGTGTGAAATCTGCTCTTCCTTTTTAATGTTGTATTACAGCTGTAAGCTATTGTTTGCTGTTTAAATTCTGTTTTTGTTTAAATAAAAAAAGCAAGAGGCATGGTTCACTCTAGTGAGTGAACGTAAACATGTAACAACAAGAGTACGCTCTATGCAATTTGAGAAACAATGCTCCTTACCTGCAGGGGGGGGGGGGGCAGAGTCTGCTTATTATTAGGACCAGTTCCCTTATTCGTTTCAGCAAATTAAGCTTTTTGTATGTTTCAACCAGAGCATTAAGTCTTCTGGACGGTACGCTACGCTAAATCTGATTAACTGGAAACAAAGTTCAGCTTGACTTTTCTGACATTTCCTCATTTGCATCCTCTAGCTTAAACCACTGTTTGCAGAGAGGTTACAATGTTTTGAAAGTGTCTCATTATACAGAGGTCAGAGTCAAGAGAAGAATACTCTGTATATAAATACCTAACACATTGGGCTGAGTGCGGCTTGATAGGTTTAGTAGTCTTTTTGCAATTGGAAGGTCGTGGGTTCAATTCCAGCTTCCCCGTCACATGTCGATGTGCCCCTGGGCAAGGCACTTAACCACAAGTTGCCTACCGATCTGTGTATCAGTATATGTGCTTTAGTGAGTTCAACTGGGTGAATGTGGCTATGGTATAGAGCACTATTAGTGGTCAGTATGACTGGAAAAGCACTTTATAAATTCAGTTTAATTCAATTTTATTTACATAGCGACAATTCACAATACATGGCATCACAATGCACTTTACAAAGTCAATTTCAATCAAATGATACAGATTGGTCAAAACGATTCCTAAGGAAACCCAGTAGATTGCATCAAGTCTTGACAAGCAGCATTCACTATCATAGTTATGGTTCTGTTTAGTTTGGTTTTGGACTTATGAGGACTTTTTCTGTTTACCCTGTCACTATTCAGCCACCAGCAGTTCATCAGTTCAGCCCACCTGTTGTTACCACCCTTCCTTAGATTAGATTCCTTAGATTACCGGTAATTAGTGTTCATCTCTGGTCACCTGTTTAGCCAGCTATTTATACCCCCCTCAGTTTACTCATCGTTGCCAGATCATTACAATCCTTCCGGTGTTTCATATGTAGCGTTTCTGTCTGCCTGTCTGCCTGCCCATTAGTCGATCCTGGCCTTGTCTCCTGTTTTTCTGAGTTTGCCTAGACCTTGTCGGATTTGAATGTCTGCCTGTTACAGACCTGTATAGACGCTCTGACTAAGCTCCGGGAATTTGCTCTGGATTTAGAAGTTTATTTTTGAGGATTCTGGTCCAAAGATTGCAACTCCTGTCTTGTCAGAATTTAAAAGCAGGAAATATAAAGTCATCCAGCTTTTGATGTCATCAAGACATGCCTGTAGTCAAAGTAATTCATTGGATTCATCTGGATTTATGGATAAATAAAGCTGAGTGTCATCAGCATAACGGTGATAATTAATCCCATGCTCCTGTTATAGTCCTTTTATGTTATGTTCTAATGGGACCGAATTTCAACTTTTAGCCAATACTTTAGATAAAAATTAAAATTGAAACACTGTAGTGACGTTATCATGTTCAGGAGTAACAATTCTGCAACTGGAAGTCGGGTTTTTGTTGAGATACATACAACCCCAGACAGTTCCAAATGCAACTCAGCTTTAGCCCTGGAAAAAAATGAAAAGGATTTCCTTTCGTGGCATCAAAATGAGTCATAGCGAACATCCAAATAAAAAGAAAAGAACGGCTATACTAGAACGGTTTTGGAAGGACCTACCCAGAGTCATGAATAGGCATATTAGATAAATTAGAATAATGAGAAGTTTATTCATTTCAGTAAGTCAAATCACTAAACACATGAGATACATCATATACATCCATCCATCCATTTTCTAACACGCCTATCCCCTTGTGGGGTTGTGAGGGGTGCTGATGCCTATCTCCAGCTGTCTATGGGTGAGAGGCAGGGTTCACCCTGGACAGGTCGGCAGTGTATGACAGGACATACGCCATAAACTTTTTATTCATTAAGATGCCATTTCTGCATGACAAATTTTGCTTGTTTTATTGGTCTGATGCAATATCCTAATCTTTTAATTCCCCCGACATGTAAGAGACTTTCGTTACATGTGTCAGTAACTGAAATGCTTCACATGTTAAATAAAAATAAAATAAATAAATGGCAGGTGGCAGCCATGCTAAACACCATTCTAGTCAGAGGAAATACAAATGAAATATTCTGGATGGTAGGTAAAAAGTCTCTAAACACAGAGTAACAAAATCCTGCAGTCTTTTATTCAGGGCCCACAGATTCATCTGAGCTTTCCCAAATGGATTACCAGCAAAGTCATTTTTGTGCAGAAATAAACTTGTGAATTTGAAGAATGTAATTAAAAAGAAATTATTGGGTTAATTCTAAATCACCTAAATTAGAAAAAAAAGTGTAGTCTGATTTAAATTTAGACAATGAGAAAAAAGTCACAGTTATGAATCAAGGTTTCAATTGCATATAATTCCTAGAGAGTAGCCCAGGCAACAGCACACTGGTTTTGGGTTTTCTGCTTATTGTTTAGCCCCTGGAAGGAGGGTCTGGACGATGGATGGATGTTTAGTCCAGTTTAAAACCCTGTTAATGCAGTTAATGGACTGTTAAACTCAGGGTGACTGTCCTGTCCTTGTTTTTGTCTCTGAATGGACCTTTTAAGGGGTGTGTGTGTTGTTGCACAGTGTGAAGCAACAACTGGGCCTCAGACTAAGGCCCATACACATAGGTTTCCATTGCTCGATCATATTGCTGTTGCCAGCCACCGTTCAGCTTCCAGCCCAGACTATGTTGTTCATCCTGTTTACAATGAAGTGCTTACTGGAAACCTCAAAATCTGGACGTGATTTAAAATGTTTCGTTTCAAAGACATACTCAGAGCTGCTGACAAAATAAGAAAGGCTGCATGCCTTTTTATTATTCTGCTTTGATTAAAAAAATGGAGTGGGAGATAAAGTGGGTGGTGAGATCTGTCTGACATGTAGCGATGTTCAGCTTTATTTCTATCACTGTGCATTCTGAGTCAGAACTAGTCAGTAGAATTATGCTCCAATAATATGCAAAAAAGCTCCTTGCTGTTGGTCTTTGACAGACATCAAGGAGGGATTTTGGCACACCCGGGCAATTGGACAACTGATCCAATAGCCACTCAAAGGTTGATTATGGATAGGAAATCAACACAATGTTAGAACCAATATTTAGAATTGATTTATTTAACTTATATTTTGCCCTTTCTTTCTATTTTTAATAAAAGTTTAGAATTTAAAACTCCATGTATTAGAGGTGGGCCACTGGAGTAAGAAATCGCTTGTGCTTGTGGAAGCTATGAAAACCTCCACACCCAGAATGATCAAGAAATAACTTCTTACCCAGTGTTTGGATGTTTCCAACAGCAAATATCTGTCTCAGTGGAATTAAGATGAAATAAAACAAAGCTGATATGGAAGGAGACATCCTCACTATACAAGAATAGGTCATATGGTTCACTGAAATGTTCTGAATGAGCTGGATATGAGGGATCAGATAATTTTCTGTCAGATTTGCGAAAATAGCATATCTTTATTTATAAAGCACTTGAAAACAGTAAACAACTAAAAGAAAGTGCTGTACATAACTACAAACTAAAACACGTCTATTAAAAAACAAAAATAAAAAGATAAAACACTTAAAAGAAACAATAAATCCGATTTAAAATGAAAACTAAGTCTCGCTAGTGGTGAAAGCCAATGTATATTAGTGGATTTTAAGCCAGGTTTAAAAGTAGGCAGTGAAGGAGCCTCTCTTATATGCAGGGGCAGGCTATTCCTTAATTGAGGACCAACAATAGAAAAGGCCCCACTCCCTCTGAGCTTCCTCTTAGACCTCAGTATCTCAAGGAGATGTAGTTCATCTGAGGGTCCAAGAGGGCAAGATGAGCAAGCAAAGACTGATTCACTCCAACATCGAGTCCATTACAGAAAAGCATGAGTTACTGTTTCAAGAAGCTGTCTTGACAGAAAAATTTAAATTTTGCCAACTGCCTTAAGTGATAAAAACATGATCTAAACACTATAACTTCAGTTTTCTTATTGTTAAAATTCAAAATGTTCAGGGCTAGCCAAGCTTTAATGTCTGTTGAACAGTGCAATAGAGCCTTGACAGAAAAGCCATCACTCTGCTTCAGGGGCAGATAGAGCTGTCAATCATCAGTATAGAAATGGAAAGGAATTCCATATCTCCTGAGGATGGAGCATAAAGGCAATATGTATAATGAAAACAGTACAGATCCTAAAATTGAGTTCTGTGGGACCCCACATGATAAAGGAGCACAAGATGATTCAATGTCTAAAATGCTGACACAACATATCGATTGGCCAGGTAGGAGCTAAACCAGTCCAGAGCACTGTGCTGAATGCCTATTAAATGATTTAGACATGTTATTAAGATACTGTGGTCAACAGTGTCAAAGGCAGCTATTAGGTCAAGCAGAACCAAGACCGTATAGGTACCAGAATCACATGTCAACAAGATATCATTAAAAACTCTCAATAATGCTGATTATGTCTATTACTATTACAAGCTTTAAAACCAGATTAACAGGTTTTAAGAATGTCATTTTCATCTAACAAAGACTGTAATTGACAAAAAACGATCTTCCCTTAAATTCTTAAAACAAATGGCAGATTAGAAATAGGTCTATAATATAAGCATATCCTGGTAACTGCAACAATGACATCACCAACTGTTGCTTGATGTTTCATAGTATGTAATTTTATCTAATGTCATTGCTGTTAAACTACACTATCATAATTGCAGTCATCCTATTATTATTATTATTATTTTTAGTTCTTGGTCATACTGATCTACTTGAAGTCCCATGGACCAACCAGTCTTGAAGATCTGTGTTGCTGTTGCTTTCCTTTCTATGTCTACGCAGAGAATCAAGTATGGACTATGTACAAATTTAATAAACTGGACTTCAAACAGTTTTTGGCTTCTGAGTAACTCTGTGAGCTGCAGTCAGATGACACCAAAAACTGAAGTTTTTTTCTTGCCAATAAACCCCATGTGTGCAGGCCGGGGAAAATTGACACTACACATCATCCTGAACACACAATTGTGTGGTAGCATCATCCTGTGGGGATGCATTTCCCCAGCAGGGACAGGGAAACTTGTCAGAGTCAGTGTCAAAATCAGTGCAGCTAAACAAAGGATAATATGTTGCAAAAGACTGCAGACTAGAGCAAAGGTTCACCCTCCAGAAGGACAACAACCCTGAACATAGAGCCAAAGCCCAGTTATGTTTAAATGGCCCAGTCAAAATTCAGACTTTAATCCAATTGAGTATATGTGGCAAAACTTGAAAATGTATGTTCACAAATGCAGTTCTGCAGCTTCTGGGAGGATAGATCTATTTGGACTTGCATGTCATGTTTTCAGTTCCTAACATACAGACCTGGGGTCTCATTTGAACAGCTTGCATACCCACAAAATGGGACCTAAAACATCTGTATGTCACTTTCCTCGCAAAAGTTGGGATCTATTAATAAAAAAAAAAAACTTGACGGGAAAATATGCAGTCCTCGTGACAAATCTGACCCAGGCGTACGCTCATTTTGGAGACAGGGGAAATTGGCGACACAGATGGTAAAGTGGTGAATAGCAGCCATACTGCATCATGATTCCTCTCAGACGTTCAATTTCATGCCATATCAGACTTTCATCACAGATTGACCTCATTATAAGTACTCAAAACTGCAGTGTTACGGATTCATGCTTGTGCTGGTGACACATAACTATACAAAAGGACCTTTCAATAAAAGACAATAAAAATCCCAGAAGCCATCTTAAATCTTAAATCTTCACATTTCTTTGGGGTTTTCTACCATCACATTCCTCTCTCCGAGGATCACCAGGGTGACATGTTCTACAGATTAACAAATTATTGTGACAAGGTATACGGCAATTATTTTAATTGCTGTAAATGGTCAAATACACTCGTGTATAATGCTGTACAGTGGATGCATTGGCACTGCTGGAAGACCTTGCGGATGCGAGAATTAGAAGAAAACGTAGTTTCAGGGATCCAATATTTCCTGACCTAGGATGATGATTGGCCAAAATGCTGTTTTAGACTCCGAGCATTGCATTGTGATATAACCTACAGGGGAAAGTGGCTACACCTCCCTGCAGGTGCTGAAAGGCCGCTCTCCAATCCCCACAGGGCAGCGCGCTTGCCGCATACATACATATACATTAACTTTCATATACATTAACTTTGCATTGACCGTTTACCTGCAAAGAGATTAAACATGGTGGCATGTTAGTGGCTGGTTAGATGGTAAAATCTGTTTTTCCAATCTAGCCTCGTTTTCTTCATCAGAGCTGACTCAAGGAATTAGCAAACTAAGCAGCTGCTTGTGTTAATACTTTAGACATCCTTCACCTTGTGTCTTCTCTGTCAACCTCTCAGATTGTGAGAACACCTCTTGTCTACAACCTTCTTCAGATATTCTGCCAGACTGAGTTCTTTAATTTTACTATGCCATCTAAATCTTGTACGTATATTCCTTTCATGAAGTGCTTCCTTTGTTGATATTGATGGCTGCTTGGAGTCACTGCTGAGGAGCAAAAATTCTACTTCATCTTCAGATTTCTAATAGAGAGGTGGAGGTTTCAGAATACAACTGCCTGGTATTAAACACTGTTTATGGTTTTGTTCACCTCGCCAAAAAGCCTGGCTTCACCTAAAGAAAGGCAAATGCTGAAAATGATACCATGATGATCTACAAATAGAGATTAACCACTGTACGTTATGCAAAGCATTGTGTGAATCTATGAGTGAAAAAGTGAATTAGAAGCATGTTGTATAGTGTTTTGTACAACCAGCATGAAGTTATAAAGGCGCCACATGAATTTGGACCATTCACTGCTCCCTGTAGGAAGAAGACTATGTGTTTGTTTCACCAAGCAGCTGAGGTTGTGACATGAAGGCAGAATTCAACAGGCCTCGGTAACTGCACACTCTCTCTGCCACTCCAACACAATCAGGCCTGAGACATTGAAGCTATGTGAACAAAAAGGATTCAGTGGGAAGCCCGACAACAATGAAAAGGGGATTCTTTATGGTTTTGTGTCGGCGGTTTTGTGTGCCTTCAAGGGTTGTATTAAATACAGAAAAAGCTCCTCTTTTGCTTCTCTTTGTTACTTTGCTTAATTTGGATTCTAAGCGCTGGTGGCTGTTTAAAGGGCTTTATCAGAGCCGAGACTGGCAGCAACAGTATCTGGAACACATTCTCTGTCTGCCATGTCTGCTCCCCATGGAGATGCACAGTGATAAACACACACGTAGAGAGAGGAAGGAGGGGGAAAGCACAATTTAGCCGTCTGAATGCTGCCCGGACTATCATGGCTCTCTGCTGCAGGAAAAAGACAGGTTAGGCTATCATGTCAGGTGCACGAATAACAGGTTTTACTTGGCGGATGTGACACTGGTAAACAGAATCTGAGTTGTAATTGCTGATATAACAGTGGCAAAAGAAGAAGCATAGAGACATTTAGGCAGCAATGTATTTTTTTTTTTTTTTTTGGGGGGGGTGCAAGTTCCGGAGTCAATAATAATTAACTGTAGTGGATGTAAAAACAATTGGAGACACTGCTTCCAAAAAACCCTTTTCCAAAAACTAAAAGCTCACATTATGTGGACTGATAAACCGTGGTGTCTCTGGCATAAGTTAAGTTGGGCACAAGAACTCAACATCTATATAGCAGTAACTATTTTTTTGTGATGCATACAACCTGACCTTTATCAATTTTAAATTAAACAGATACATTTTCATAAACCAACACACCAGAAAATCCATTTTATAAAAGCTAAATGTAATTACATTTTTTTACATAAATTACAAATAAAGGCTTACTCATAATGTTCATTTATTGAACTGATAAGATTTACATAAATCCTTCAGTGAGCTGGCAGGGACAACCAGCACTAGATGGTCGCACAGTATCCGGCAGAACATAAACGTAACATGAGCATTTCCAGTATTTTTATTGGACGATCCGAGCTTGGGGCCGTAGTATTTGTGCCCCACGGAGGTCTACTGAAAGCGTGTAGGGCATGCACACTGCAATTTTAGATGTTCATTATTTAAACAAAAGTTGTTGGGCTGGCCCCAATATCGAGGCGCCTCAAGAGGATTTAACCTACTGAGCTTGTCAGTTTTCTCACGGACTTATATACATAGACACAAATGTTTCTAATAGAATTTTATTGGTAAGGGAATCTGTCTTTTTTACACTGTTACTTTATAAAGAATGCTCCTGTTCCATTGATTATTGTGAACATAGAGCTCTACAGCAACATCTGGTGGGGCCAGGCCCCACTGGCCCCAAATGTAGAGATGCCACAGCTGATAAACGTGTTGTTATTATATGTGATAGAGTAAAACAAAGCATCACAGATTTGTACAATGAAATAAAATTGAAACATTTAGTGAAATGTTTAACCAACAAAGCATCCACCTGTTTACCGTGAGCTGTCCACCTTCCTACACTCTCCACCACCAAGCTGTCCACCACACTCTGCTAAGAGCCTGGCAGGCACAGCTCGTAGCCTACCGTTGCTCCTCCTGAACTCCAACATTCATCAAACCCGTAAGTCAGCCTCTGCTCCACCATCTAACCTCCCTGTGTGCTGTTGGTGCTCAACCATGTACATTTATCATTTACAGTCCACGACCAGAGCCCTCCCAATCGCCCGGTCCCCAGTTCCAGAAACTCCTCGTCATCCCGTCATCATATTGAGTATGATTTGATTTGAGTATTTTGCTCAGTTACATTTGAAAGCCCATCAGTTACCAAGTGAGAAAATAAACAACAGAAGAAACCGGAAGCAACGGCACTGATCCATCCGCTCGGTTTGAGATCAGCGTTATCAGATCCAACATGGAGGTGTCATAATTTGGCTTTTGTTTATTTTTTGCATATGGACTTTTGTGGACTTTTCTCATTTTAGCCTGTCACCTCTCAGTCAGCAGCCACCACCCCATCAGCTCTGTCTACCTCCAGCCACCACCCTGCTGTGGATAATCTCCACCTGTTGACACCAATTAGTTACTCAGCTCACCTGTTCACCAGCCTACTTATACCTGCCTCTGCCTATTCATCTGCCAGAACGTCTCTTCACACGTCTCCACTGCTCTCTTCTCATGCTGAATTAAACAGTGTGATGTGCCCTGTCTCTACTGGATCTCGTGTGCCCTGCCAGCTGGGCTCTTCAGTCAAAGTGCCTGTGTCTGCACGCTGCAGTTCTGCCTGTTTTTCCCTGTGAGTTCCAGCCGTTTGCTCTGCCTGTTCTGGTGGCTTCCTGGCATACACTGTCTGTTCTGGTCTCCTGCTCATCTTTGCCTGCCTGCTTATTCACCCAAGACTCGTCTGCCAAAACTGTCACTGCTCGCCTGCCTCATCCTCCATTGTTCATCCTTCCAATAAACCTTTTAAAACGTATCTCTGTGTCCGGCTGAATATCGGGTTCACCTGCAGTAAATCTTAACAGGAGGCCCACATCACCTACAGCTGAAGTTGACCACCTAGAAAAGGAAAACTCATGACCTATGTAAGGGACCAGTTGAAGTACAAAGAAGGCAACAGATTTCTAATGCAATGTAAACTCAGTTTGCCTATAGCGATCAAGTTATGCATTTAAAAACTCAACATTGAACCTACACAAGCATGAAACTGCTCTTTTTCTGGGACAGTGTTGCATGACATGGTAATGGTTTTAATTTATTCATTTTAATTTTTTTACTTTTTCACATTGTTACTGGATGTAATCTAAACCTAAAAGTGGCATCATAAGCACTAATCAGGTGGCATGTAGTTCCTACATGTAGGGGCCAATAAATGGACAGTACCTGATTTATGTTTAAGACTATGACTGTAAACATTTTAAATAATATTTCAACATTGTAAATATTGGTTTTATCTGGTACTTGTGATTAGAATTTGTATTTGCTAAAGCTGCAAATAGAAGATCAGGTGCTAAGTTTGGAGTCAGTTATCTAAAACTAATAGATATGAGGGATAGTGAATGTGCATTGCATTTGCGCATGTGAGAGTCATTCGAGTTTGAAACCTTTGGCTCTAAAAAAAACCCGCAGTCACTGTAGTTTGAGTGGAGTGCAGGTAGCGAACGTGAACACAGGGCTCACAGGCATTGGTTTTAAGGCTTTAAGTCTTAATACACGTGCTGTACAATGTCTGTTGTATTTTGTGCCATGTTCGATTACCCTAATATGGACTTTATCGGCTTTAACGTGGCAGAAAAAACACGATTGCAAGGCTCTGCCGAGTTCACCCAAAGATAAAAGAAATGCGATTCTAAAACTTCCATTCACTCTTCACAATTTCCTGACCGAAAAGAAAGATCCAGACGGACGTAAAGGATGGACTAAAACTGGACTGTATTTAGTCCAATCGTTATCTTTATCTTATCTTGAAACCGAGGAAGCTGTCAGGCTCAGGGCGGCTGCCCTGTATGTAATAGCTGACAGAGGAAGAAAGTAGAGAGACAGAACATAGACTCAGCCCAACAGAAATTTTATTTTGCTCACCGTCACTTCTTAAATAATTTAAGTGTGTCCAGAAATAACAGAGAATGTTGATAAATATAGTAGAACAACGCTTTGTGTCTAAAGTAGTGGCACAATACGCTGCGTTAATGTGGCCAAAACAGGGACTTTAATCAGGGTAATTGGGTTTACAGTAATACATCATATTGCTTTACAAACTACAACACATTCGTCTTTATGATCGCAGTAAGGTGTGCTGTACACCCCCACTCTTAACTTGCTCTTTCTAGATCCTAGTGCGGCTCACACATCCAGCCAAATCAGTGCTTGAAACACCTAACTAAGCTTAACTTTGGTGTCCCACATTAAGACAGAGACAATGTCCCTGCAGGGACAGATGGTGTCA